>NC_136493.1:92496622-92764122 GCF_053919585.1 Euprymna scolopes
TAAATCTCCTGAGTGTCATGAGTAAGTTGCTGGAATCCATATTAAATAGAGAAATAGTCAACCACCTCAGCAGAAATAACCTTCTTAGTGGCACGCAATATGGTTTCCGTTCTGCTAGATCTACAGCAGACGTGCTAACAGTTATATCTCATAGAATTAGCGAATCTCTCAACAAAGTCTTCATTTCTAGGGCAATTGCTCTTGACATATCAAAGGTCTTCGATAAGGTATGGCATAAAGGCCTACTTCACAAGATTTCCAGCTACGGTATAACTGGAAATGTTTTCTCTATCATTAAATCATTTCTCTCTGATAGGCTCATAAGAGTAGTGGTTGATGGGCAGAAATCAGAGGCTCACAGTATTAATGTTGAAGTCCCTCAGGGGTCCATCCTGGGCGCAACTCTCTTCTTGATCTACATCAATGATCTCCCAAAACACATACTTAAATCATTCATTGACATCTATGCTGATGACACGACTATCTATAGCAACACATCAAAGGCCGTAAATGGCAATGTTCTCTCTGATTCTCTCTCCTCAGACCTTGAGCGCGTGGTACAGTGGGGGAAAAGGTGGCTGGTTACCTTTAATGCATCTAAGACCGAGCTCCTATCATTACATCATAAACGCTCTGATCCCCATCTGGCATCGATTGAAATGAATGGCTCTCGTCTAAGGAAGGCCCCATGTTTTGATAAGCTTCTGGATTTGACCTTTACTCCTGGTCTGAAATGGAACACATACATTAAGTCTGTGACCAAGGTCGCTGGGTAAATGGTGGGACCTTTCTACCGTTCCAGAAGATATCTCACTCATGATGCAATTCTCTATCTATATGAAAGTCAAGTACGCCCAAAGATGGAGTACTGCTGCCACATCTGGGTAGAAGCTGCTAAAAATAGCCTATCCTGCCTTGACAGAGTACAAAATAGACTTTGTGACTTGGTGGGGGATGCCCTTTTCTCTTCCCTGCAACCTCTCTCCCACAGAAGAGACGTTGCGAGCCTGTCTCTGTTTTATCGTTATTTACATGGCAAGTGATCATCTAAGCTTCATTCTCTGGCCCCCTCTCGCCAATCTTTCACCAAAAACACCCGACTAGCTGAAACCACTGTCAATAATTTTTCCCACTCTTTATCCGGGCCTAAATCCAAATGTAGATTCCATGAACAAAGCTTCTTTCTTAGAACTGCACGCCTGTGGAACTTTCTGCCGCTTGCCCCCCCCCCCGACTTCAACTTGGATGTCTTCAAGTCCAACACAAACAAATTCCTGATGAACCGCCCCCTTAAGTAATGACACCTTATCAAATCTCCAATACTATTACTACGATACTATCCTATTGATTGCTGTACACACAATAACCCTTATCCCCGATTGGCTCCTGGGCCTTGATAAGTGGTGACCACCATGGAAAAAAAGGGTCTGATCTTGTCATAGAAATCCTTGCAAAACACATTGCTTTAAAATAATGCAAGTAGACGTCTTTGCATCTTGGCCTCGTTTTTGCAAGTATTATCCGACAGGGCCAAGTTTCCGGAATTTAAAAGCATCGGTGAGAAGCAATAGCATTTTCTCAACGTAATCGGAGATATCCATAATTACAACTCCTGCTCCTTTGTCTGGTTTACACATATATATGTTAGCATTTGATTTCAACGCCTTGATAGTTTTTAATTGCGTTTTATTCCAAACAAAGTCGCTGCGATCAACAGGAGTATTGCTATATCGGTGAGCTAAGTCAACCAAACTTGATTTCATCCCAGAAATGTCCTCGAGGAAATAGGGAGTATTATGTTTGAGTTGAGAAAACAAAACTTCAAAAGCAGCGAGTGTTCTCTCTTTAATTATACCAAAATATATACAGAAATCTAACCCCTTAGATAAAACCTGACTTTCGATATCTCTAAGAACCGTCTTCGAAAAATTAAAAATATGTGTTACTGGCTTATATGTGAACTGTTCGTGCTTTGTACCCAAATCATGTAAGGTCGGTTTAATTAACACGCTGGTACATAGAGCTCTCATGATATGTTCACCTAATAGATTAGACTTCGAACTTGATAAGATCAGAGAAATATTTATCAATAATGGTTATCCATTAGACCTTACTGAAGACTGCATTGACAAGAAGGTTGATGATTTAAAATCCCCTAAAAGTTTGGGACTGCGAAGTTCCCGGTTTATTTAAAGTTACCGTGGATTGGGGATAAAAGTATTAAATTGTCAAAACATATTGTTAAAAGTGTTTATATGTGCTTCTACTCTGTTTCCTTGCGTTTGGTATACACTACGAGACCTGGTTTTCCTTCTTTTCACAAAGATAGTTTGCCTTACACCCAAATTAGTAATATTATTTATCAATTTAAATGCCAGTGCGATGCTGGTTATGTTGGGCGAACATCTTTGCATTTGCTAACTCGTATAAACCAGCACGTTCCATCTAAAATCAGACAGGGGAGGGTAGGACCTGGTAATCTTCCTCCTTCCGTAGCTTTGGACTCTGCCATTGGCCAGCATTTGGTTGACAATCCATGCTGTGCTGAAAAATATAAAATAGAGTAGTTCAAGGTGCTACAGAGAGCAGACTCCAAAAACCATTTAAAAATTTTGGAGTCTGTCTCTATTGCGGTTCGAAAGCCTTTATGCCGGCAAAAGGAGACAACGAGAATTTTATTTCTCTTTAGGGAACTTTAACCCGTTTTCCTCCGTTTTCTTTTTTCTCCCCCCCCCTGTTCCAAGGTTTAGTTTTAAACGCAATTTCAGATTAAATATTTTTTTAATCGTTTTTTTTTTCTTTCTTAGTTCTGGCACATAATTAATTAAGTTTCTTGGATTTACATTTTTGGATTTTATCGTCATTCACGTGAAATCATCATTTTCTTCACCATATTCCTTCTGCTTCACTTTTTGTTATCAAGTAAGAGCTTTGACTTACTTGCAGTTTCATCAAATACTTTAGTATGCAAAATCCGATTCCACATTTTGCTAATTCCTACGCTCTGGTGAGAAGGAAAGTATTTCTTCGAAACTCCGTCGATTAAGGATTATCCACTTATTAAGTGTTTCCTTTTCAGATTAAATATATTTTTAACTCTTTTTCAAAGTGTTTTTAACATGTTTTATTAACTATTTGTTCTTATATATATATATATATATATATATATATATATATATATATATGTATATATATATATATATAATTTGAGTCTTTTGTGTATTGATATTCATATTAAAATCCCTTTTTTCTATTTATTTAAAAAGAAAATATAACTTTGTTATATATGGGTCGTGGAATTGTATTCATCTGCAAAAGATCTTGCTAATTTACATATTCTTTAAGCCATTCATTTTAATTAATTCCCTTTTAGTTTTTGTCTGGTTTTCTTATGGTATGATCGTCTTTAGTTAACTATTACGTGTAATTATATTCATGCAGATATTCTACATGATTTATACTTGCGTAATATTTGCGTAAGTATATAGCCAACGTAAACCTATTTCTATATATGTTTATGTATATATATTTGTTTAAAAAGGTTTCCTAAAAACACCTTTGTCAGTTTTTTTATGTACAGACACGAAACTTCATATATAGAGTATTCAAATCCATGCGAAACTTTATATTTGGGTGTTAACTGGGGAAACTCGATGCAAAAGTGTGAAAATTAAAACAAAATGGGATTTCCCAAAGAAGGTCGATCGACGGCATTACGACTACGCATGCGTAACGTAATAGCTATTAGTTCATGTTTTAATTTTTAATTTTTAGCCTTGCAGGAAAAACGTTTTCGTAGATCAGGCATTAAAGTCAAAGGAAAAAGAATATCATCAACACGACAGATGAGGAGGCTGAGAAGCAGCCAATTTATCTAAATGGAGGGAAACCCTGATCAAACATCTCAAGTCAGGGGAGAAGTTGAAAAACGTCGCCACAGAGAGGCAGCTTTGTAGTAAGCAAAGCGTTTACTCCAGCGGACCAAGGACAGAACACACATGCAGACTTTGTTGCTGAAACTATTATTCCCATATCGGTCTTTACAGGCAGTGATGTCGATGCTGCCCATGATCAACTTTGGTCGATGGAGATCTGCTGTTTATCTTGGAATGAGTAGAATGTAAGAAGTTTCTTCCAGGCGATCGCAAGAATTGCATAGAAACAAAACATCTTATTAAAAACGGGTTTTACTAAATTCTTTGAAGAAAGATGTCGTGTTTTTAAAAAATTCCAAAGAAGTTTCAAAATTTTGTTTAGAATTTCGTTGGTCATAAAAACGCGATAATTTACTGTGTGATACGATTGGCGCTCCCACCCCCAAGTGTTAAGATATAAAAAAGGGAAAATATAACAAAAATGAGGAAGTAGGTTTATCAGCAGAACAATGTAAAGAAAATTGTTTACCAAGGTACACAAAACTGAAGCTGAATATGATTGTTAATCAATGTGTAACGGATAGAAGACCAGACATCGGCCAATATATTTTAGGGTTAGTTTTAGGCGTGGCAGTGAATTTTGCGACAGTTTACGACATGTAGGTACAGTTTACGGATAATCTTTAGGTTTTTTCGACGTTTGACAACAGTTGCGAGTTTGACACAGTTGAACGCAAGTTGTGATGGAGTAGATTGAGATGAGCTGACGGCAGCTAACAAACACGACCTCAATAGTAGATGTAAATGTGGACCTTAGCGTTCAGAGGGTCGATGGTGTCACACACACATCAGAGTTTGTATTTTTTTCTGTTTTGTTTTATTATTATATTTATATTTTTAAATCGTGCGTGCTATTCTCGGCAGTCGCCAATATAAGAGACGACGGCACTGGCAGAAAAGAAGATGAAGGCCACGGAAATAACGTTGGAGTTTAACGTTCATTGTTGAACGGTGTAGCACGTGGTTTTATCACAGGCTGATTTGTGACAATGCTGTGAATGATGACTTTAAAAGCAAAAGTATTATTTTAAAAGAATTAACATTATCTGTCAAAGACAGGATAGCTCAAAAATTAAGATGCAATCCCTTGAAAACTAATAATAATAATTGTCTTAACTAAGAGCCTATTTGTTATATATATAAATCTCTCGTGGTAGTTGGTTGATTAAAAGGTCGTTTTGAGCTTGTTGCAATAATGCTGCTGAAACAAAGCTGCACAGCAGTAAATTGACTCTAATGGATTTTACTGAATACTTTATACAAATAAGGTCCAGAAAGTAATTTGCAAACTGACGTGAAATTGACCAATGGGAATGAGATACCTGAGGAATCATCGGTAATTTTGTAAGGTCTTCGGTTCCTTATCTAATGCGAAACTTTGTGTACTTTTCTCCGGCGATTAACAACTGCAGCTTTCTTTTTCGTCCCATTTTGCCTACTTCGTGTTTAATCAAATAAATAATCCGTCATGCGTCAAAGCGGCACGTATGCACGGCTCGCCTTTTTTAAACGAACTGTCCTGTTCTTCAAACGGCTTCGTTTTATGCAGCCCATGATCATCTAATTTGCATACGAACGGCAAGAATTCATTTTACTTTCGTGTGACCGTTGAGGATAAAATCAGCTGCGAGTCGCCATTTTGGCTTTCTTATTGTTAAGTAAGTGGATTTTACAAAATGCGCACCCACTACAATTTCTCGACATGAAGAAAATAGGTCTCTTTTATTTTCAAAATATAAGTCCACAGTTCTTTTTCGTTGGATTGCGATGAACTTTGCCAATAGAAACTTTCAATAATTTCGCCATAAATATCCGAAACAAAAACTAAACTAATATAAGGATTCCGGGGTTTTTTTTTTTTTTTTTTTTTTTTATCAGGATTGGCATTATTTCAATTACTCAAAGTACTGTTTTAATCTTACATTATTCAAACAGCGTTTCAGCCGATGTAAACTCCTCCCCCGACCTTTTGCAGTTGCGTTTTGTCGAACTCGGAAACCTCTCTGCCGAACTCGGGAATCTGTACGGAATTTCAAACGGAGCATTTTATTTAACCCATAGGCGTAACTTACTCTCGTTTCGTCATTCGTTACTGAGTAAAAATGTTAAGTGATTCGTAATTGTACATTTTAGCATTGTTCATAAGATTGAAACTCTAACCTCCAGACGCAATGGATAAAAGTGCTAAGTAATTGCAATATTCCGAAGATCAATCTTCAGTACAGGCGATACTAAAATATAATTACAGAATTACATTATAATTTTACCCGGACATGACTTACAGAACGAGAACAATCTACCGTCGTAGATTAAATAAAAGCTTCTGTACAAAATTCCATGCAGATTTCTGAGTTCGACAAAACGCAACAAAAGACGATCGGAGGTTACATCGACCGAAACGTTGTGATGGCAATATTTAATATGAAAAGAGTAGCTAAAAAGTCTAATAAAGTAATATTTGGTAATTCCTAATCTTATTGTTGTTGGTATTTTTTATAAATAAAAGTTGCATTAGAAAAGAAACACATTTCATTATTTTAATCTATACAAAGCATATTGTCACTTAGAATTAAGGCGCTACTATTTAGTATCGTGTCCAACAGAGGAGTGTTGGGGAGTTGAGCAACGAGATGACTGTTCACATTACATTTAAACGTCGGTCCTGGATATGACCTTAAACTATATCCGATGGTGAGGCCCCAGCTTGCGGGCCTTGGGGAGTGTGGGGCCACCTTTTAATTGCCATTGTACCCAGGTCCACTCTGACCCGGAGTGATAGTAACTGTTAGGGTCCCAACTATTTGTTAAACAGAAATCGACTTGAAATATATATATATATATATATATATATATATATATATATATATATATATATATATATATAGTTTATTAAAAAAAATTTCTTCAAAATAACTGGATTCGGCATTAAATAACCTGAAAAGGGTTGATATGCCGTAAAACAAAAAAAAAACTAACAAACAACCAACATAGGTTAGTACAGTCAAGGAACATAAAATACTGTGGAGGGGATTCCAAAATCTTGCAGTCCGGGGGAGAAAACTATTAGAGTTGGAGGTTTTCCGACATCTATGGACCTCAACAGGGAAAGGTGTGATTTTTATGCTTGTCGGGTTAGTCGGGGTAAGTACGTCGAGGGAATGTAAGTGCTATGATTGCATCAGAGCACATTCCATTAAAGTACTTGTAAAACAAGCACAGGGATGCGATATTGTGACGATGAGACAAATGTTCGAGCTTGGTCGACAATGCGAGAACTATTAGATTGGAGACTCTTTTTGGGACCTGTCTAAGAGCGAGAGACTAGTGGTAGACGGACCAGCTCAAATGTGGGAATAATACTCCGTGGACGAATTGTGGTTTTATAAAGATATAGGATGCTCTCTGGTGTTATTAATTTTTTTTTAAAGTTTCATCCTGTGTACTTCAATTCAATTTCAGATGCTGGAATACCCATACGAACAAGGTTTACTTTTGGATAATGCGCGGCCCGATAGTAGCTACAGTCATTGTAAGTATATATTTTTTGTATTGTCTATATATGAAAGATAGCAGGTGTGCGACTTTACCAGGTCGAAAATACGTTTAAACAATATATTTTAATTTTTCCAGATTTCGTATATATTATTATAGAGTAGTGATTTCAAAAGTTTTTTAAAAAATTATTTAGGTGCCCTCAGCAAGAATCGAAACTGTAACACTAAAAGCTGGTGACGTCATCACTGAACCAACGTGACATGCATATAAACTGATTAAAAATAAAAGAAGATGAATGTACAAAATCCATAACGATCTTTTTCAATGTCGACCTATTTTGACCCCTTAAAAACAATTTTAACCGGCTAAAGACCTATAAAAGAACGGCCCATAGAAAATCCAATTATATATATATATATATATATATATATATATATATATATATATATATATATATATATATGACAACAAGAGTATGAAATGAAGACACAAAACTATATATAGGTAGATATAGAATGGATCATTTATAGAATAATGGAATACAGGCAAAATTTGGGGGATAGAAGAGACCCTTTATGCCAGGGCATTTCGAAGCCTATTGCTTCTCATCAGAAGAGTAGAGAAGGTACTAGGTAGCATGGGGGAGATGCGGCGTCTAGCGTAAGGTTCATTAGGCATGAAAAAGATTAAGAGGAATTATAGAATGTTGGGGAAAGCTTTATTGAATTCTAAATAAATAAGGAGAAGTTTATTATATATAGTATCATATATAAGAATAAAAATTGTCTTTAACATAGTATTGAGATTAAGGGGTATATGTATTATGGTTAAATAGGGGGTGTATTGTTGCTATGTGGTAATTTATTTTAACGGTTTGTGGGGTGTCTATTTTCTATGGAGTGGTTAATTAATTGGGGGGGGGGGGTATGTAAGGTTGTAAAACTGAAAGGTAATATGCAGCAATATATTTATAAGTTTCTACTGTTATGATATAGGGAGTATGATCATAAGGGAGCGGTCGGAGATTAGGGTGGCAATGACTATGAATGCGTATAACTTGATGTAAAAGGTTAAGTATACATATTGATGTCAAAATGGGGGAGTAAGGAAACCATAGCTACTTATGAGAGTGGTAAAAATATATTAAATAATAGTAGAGTAATTATAATAGCACGGAAGATAATAGTAATGACAATTATAATAATAGTAGTAATAATAAAGTTGAAAATAAATTAGATGTAAAATTGAATATAAAAAAATTGAATATGAAAAATTTTAAAAATGAAAATAAAAAATTTAATATTAAGAAAAATAAAATGAATAAATGAAATAAAAAATAAAGGCAAAATTAAAAGTAAACATTAAAATTAAACATTAAATATAATTTTTGGTGGGGTGGGTGGGGTCTTCCGTGGATGTTTTAGTCTGGTGAATTCTTATTCCTCCTAATTTGGCTGGCAAAAACTGTATTTTTTCGACGGAGGCTCTTGTGATGGAATTTACCCAATGCTGGACTAGTTCAACTGTGTTCAAATCTAGGTTATATTATCAGTAGGAATTAGCATCTAGATGGAACGCTTAGCTGGTAGTCGGAGGGGGTAGGATAGGGATGGGGATGTGTCTGTATGAGTGACGGGGGTGGGTTGGGTTGAATCGGGGGAGCTTTCCTTAGGTTATATTTTCGGTACATTTAAAAGTTTTAATGTAAATACTATTGGGTGGAGGGCCTAGTATAAATCTAATACGCTGATTTTTAAATAATTTCTTATTGGGGGGGGGCTCGCCAGTTCTAAATTTAGATTTTAAGCCTTTCGCCCTGTGAGGTGGTTTCTAAGCTATATTTTCATTGGGCCTGAGTTTTATATTGTTTAGGTTATATTCTGTATAAGCTCCAATAATTATTGTTCAGCTTGGCATTATCCGGATAAGTCTCCTTTTGTGGAATCGATCTTTCTCTTTTCCTTTTACATTAAGCTATATATATATATATATATATATGTGTGTGTGTGTGTGTGTGTGTGTGTGTGTGTGTGTGTGTATATATGTTCCTTCTTTCATCGAATTTTTTCGATTATCGATACTAATGGAAGACATCCCGATACAAAACCAGTCTAAGAACACTACCAGATACATAAAGCACCTTCGTGTAAAATCTCATAAAAATTGGCCCAGCCGTTTCAGAGTCTATAGGGAACGAACTCAAACATCAAGTTAGGTGCCTTAATTTCCATAATATATTTTCATACTATTATTAATCTCTACTCATGTATTGAAAATCTATACACAATACAACCTTCTTATATACGTATATAAATGAAATAATTATTATTATTATTATTATTATTATTGTCATCATTATCATCATTATAACTGCTGAAATATTAAAGAAACGCTTGAGTGTTGAGACTCGTGCACATTAGCCGGACATATAGAAACTAATACAAATGTAAAACACAAAAAGAACCCACACGGAATCATGAAAACTAAAACACAGTAAGTTACCCCTCCCCCGATAAAAAAAAAAATGGTAGTGTGAGCATAAACTGGCGCCACACCAAGTAATTGAGGGGAGGTGAAGGTGGATGGAAAGGCCGAGGAGAGAAAGCACTAACCAAACCTCTATTGGATGAGTGCGAAGAGGACTGGGATCTTAGGGAGGCTTAGTTCCACCCAAATTCCAGTGAAGACTAATGTTTCGTACAAACGAAAACCAATGGTAAACGGCTATTGTGATAACGCAAACTAAGCGATAAACTATAAACTGAGTATGTAAGTAATCCAAATATTTGGTGTAAGTTTATGGAATTAGTATCTTCTTTACAGGATTACTCAGCAAAAGTATAAAAGTTATATTAAAACTGCTCCCTCTTTAGCTATCTCTATCTTTATCTCTTTCCCCCTGCATTTTTCTCCTAATCGCCCAACTAATTCCTGTGCACACACACACACACACACACACACACACACACACACACACACACAATTCTCCTCTATATATATAAATCCTCCGAAGAATAAATCGGCATGAATTCCTTCCAATTTAGTTCATAATAACACTGAAAAATTCCTTCTGACGAAACCCAGCTCAGTTGACACCCAAAATTACAAATATTATTTATTGGGGGGGGGGCAACGCTAATAAGACAATAACAACTTGGTAAGTTTTTGTTTAGTATTGTGGAAGTTTTATCTGGACATGCAAGCATAAATAACACACGTACATAAATGGGTGTAAAGTAAACTGTGAACGATGGTTCTAGACGATTGTAAATATAGATGGTTGCAATTTTGGATGAAGAATTATATCTTTTATATAGTTGCCCTAAGTTATTGATTTGGAGGTTTTTTGTTTATTTGTTGGTTTGTTTGTTTTTTAATGTTCCTATATGGATATTTATGAGATTATGTACGGTGTAGAAATAAAATTGTCTTTCTGATGCTGCTAAAATTTTAATTTTATTTTTAACGTTTCTTTTTTACAGATCAATTTTATATTTTTCGTTAACATTATTCGGATTCTTTTCACCAAATTAAGCATGAACCGACCTCAGAGAGCCAAAAACTTTCGGTACCGGTAAGTAAACCAATGACAGACAGTATATAAAAGTTTAAATAATGCAGTTGCATTTTGATTTTTTTTTTTTTCTTTGTATCGGTTGTAGCGAATGACCACTGATGAAGTATTTTTGTAAGTGTTTTCGGATATGTCGTAGTAAGTGTGGATTCATGAAATGATTTCTCATTATTTCCGACACTTCAAAGTTTTCAAATTTCTCATTTAAATTTTATTCAAAATAAGTGTCTTCTAAAAACGTGTGACCATCTTTTACTTTAAATTTCCCGCTTGAAACTGGAGCAAAACATACGTGAAACCACCGGAACAACACGTATATTTCTCTACTATCTTTCTTCTACTCAGAGGCAGCATCTTCTCCATAACAGCAAAATGGAGAAAAGAAAACAAAAATAATGAACTAGACTTCTTACTCTGATATAGCTATTTTTAGCGAAATATTGGACTTACAACAACAATAACAACGACAAAAAACTACATCCAACTTTATATCCCCTGAAAAAAAATCAATTGTCACATTTAGATTATAAACAATACTAATACTTCAATTAGCAGCTGCTTGTTTGTGGCTGCTAAAATATATACTAAATGTCTCTGTTTAGCGTTACGTGCAAAAGAATAGCTATGGATACATGTGGATATTAAAACAAACAATATATATTGCTATTTTACTCAAGATAAGTATTGTAGACTTCTCTTGTCGAGAAAACGAGTGCGATTACCTCCTGAAGACACAACCATTTAAAAAGGGCCACAGTTTTGCTATATTGATGGATCCTATCATTACAGGGTGGAAGGATAAATTTGTCGCCCTAAAGAAAACAACACTACAGTTTTATTTAAAAAAAATTTATTGAAAAAAATCAATTCAGGTAACTTGATTATGCAATAGAGCTATTTTTAGCGAAATATTGGACTTACAACAACAATAACAACAAAAAAGTAAATACATATGATTTGATCATTATTTCCGACAATTCGAAGTTTTCAAAATTTCTCATTTAAATTTTATTCAAAATAAATGTCTTCTAAAAGTGTGTGACCATCTTTTACTTATGATGAAAATATTTTTTGTCCTGAGAAGAAAAAAAATTGTCTAATCATAAATTGTTTGAGGATGGAATCAGAGATATTGTCTAAAAATTATATATTTTTCATAATTTTTGTGGGGTACAAAATTGTAATATCGGAATGAGGAAAGAAAGACTTATTTTTTATTTCTATTCATGACAAACGCGATTTTCCTTCTTTCCCGCTTAATAATGTTGGATGGCAGGTATATTATTCATACAAATACTGAAACGATAAATTTGTCGCCCTAAAGAAAACACCACTACAGCTTTATTTAAAAACTTTTATTGAAAAAATCAATTCAGGTAACTTGATTATGTAATAGAGCTAACATCTATATAATGTAGCTGCCTTCAGCCTCAATCACCACCTCGATACGGGTATGGAATTAGGAGCATGCCTTTCCACAAACGCCGGTGAGAGCTTGACGAATACTCTATGGATAGCGGCGATCAGGCTGGCTTTGGTGTTGTGGGAGGTCATGTTGGTGATGTTCTTTATGTATAACTAAACCAAGTGGTCCAGCGGAGGAGGGGGGTAGTGAGAGAAGGGTACGAAGTCGTAGCATTCCTTCTGAAGCCAAGCTTGAGTCTCTTTGGACATGTGCCGCGCCAAGTCTTGTGTCGTCGTTGAACATTGTGTCATTTTAAAACATGATAGAATGCTACTATCGCTCTTGGAATTTGTACACAACTGGCCAACTAGTAGATGGTCTGCAACAAAAAAAGAAAACCGGTTTTTATTAAATGAAAATGGAAGCATGCCCTCTTTTCTAGAGCGACAATTTTATCGTTCCACCCGGCAACTATATATATATATATATATATATATATATATATATATATATATATATATATATATATATAGTCTAGCGGCACTGATGAGTTGTGATACAATGAAACAGGACTGTATGTTGATGACTACACACACACACACACACACACACACATATATATATATATATATATATATATATATATATATATATATATATATATATATATATATATATATCAAAATTTAGTAATTTAAATTTTATGATGTGAAATAGTTAAATTTCAAATCTAAAAATGTTTATTATATGCAAGACAAAGAATACATTTCAATAAGTATATCTCCTTAACTTTTAGGTTTTCGAGGTCTACCCGTCTCCTCAGAGGAGAAAATATTAGCAAACATTATAATGGTTTATACCTAATTTGCTAAAAACAATAAGCATATAAAATCATAAATAAAATTTTTTTTTAAGTTTTTAAATATCATAGAGTAAGGTAAATTATATATTGGTTCAAAATGAAAAGGATATTGAATTTCATGTCCAAATTTTGTTGTAAATTCCGAAATGAAAATCTTTGGTAGCAGTGAGGTAAAGAAATCCAATCTATATTTTGAATAATCCACGGCACAAGGTAATAATCCGAAGTAGACATAATTCCCTGGATTCTTCTTTTGTTTAGATGATGAGTCCGGCAAATAAATCATTAAATAAGTCATTAAATAAATCATTAAATAAGTCATTAAATAAATCATTAAATAAGTCCGGTGAAGCTGTTTTTAATAATCATATAATTCTTTATATATTTAATTAATATTTTTTTATAATTATAATGTATGAGCTTCAAAGTCCACTCCAAATTAATTTCGAATTGATATATATTGATATGATATATTATGATATTTTCATTAATGCAGATTTCGTATTTATTATTATATCATATTATACTGGACCCAATATATAGTAATGATTTAAAAAGTTTTTAAAAAATGGCTCGTGCGCCACCACCTAGAATCGAAACCAGAACGTTTAGCTTATGATTTTCTTTTTCCTTTGATGGCAATGCCTAGGCTATAAAGACATGTTTCCTGGAAGGCTAAAAATTAAAACATGAGCCAATTGCCATTACGTTACGCATGCATATTCGTTCGATCTTCACCTGGTAAATTCCATTTTGCTTTAATTTTCACACTTTTACACCGATTTACCCAAATATAAAGTTTCGGATGGGTCTGAATACCCTATATATTAAGTTTCATGTCTGTAGACCAAAAACTCTACAAGAAATTTGGTAGGCAAAATTTTTTAAACAAATATATATATACGCATACATAAATATATATATATATATATATATATATATATATATATATATATATATATATATATATATTTGAGAAGTGAAAAACGAATTATCATTAGCATATAAGCGACGCTCTTTGTGTAAACAAATCGAGCGGAGGTATTTCGGACGATGTTAAAACATCGTTAAACTCACTACTCGTTCAAGCAGCCGCCAATAGCGTAATGGTTAGGAGCCTTGACTGCCGTACAAACGGTCGGGTTTCAATCCTGGCTTGAGGTAGTTGCCTGTCTAGCCGCACTGATGAGCTGTGAAACAGCGAAACAGTACTGTATGTGGATGACTATATATATATATATATAGAGAGAGAGAGAGAGAAAGGGGTTGATGTTTTCTATAAGCTTTTTACGAAAATATTGCACAAATGTAAATCATGTCGAATGTCTGCATGAATATAATTACACCTATTAGTTAACTAAAGATTATCATCCCATAAAAAATTAAAAAAATGAATAGGGAATTAATTAGTATGAATGTTAAAAGAATATGCAAATTAGCTAGATCTCTTGCAGATGAATGCAATTCCACGATCCATATATAACAAAGTTGTATTTTCTTTATAAATAAATACAAAAAGAGTTTTTAATATGAATATCAATACACAAAAAAAGAAAAAATTCATAGGAGTATAGACAGCTAAAATAAACGGAGGACATACATTATTATTTACACAAGAATGTAAGAATGTTATTTTTTTGTGTTTATCTTATTTTGCTTTTAATCAGCAGAATCGAGTTTAATTTCTTAATTAAACTAGAATTGTAACTTGTTTTGTGATATGACATGATTCTTTGGGGGTACGAAATAAAAATATTGCAATCATGAAAGGAATCATGAGTAAAGTATAATACGTAAAACACGTTTTTTGTTTTTGTTTTATTTTTAAAGGAGAGAAAAGAAAAATAATGGTGGAGTCAGCCGACCGGTTTCGTCCTCGCTTTTCTAAAGAGAGTCACGATTAAAAAGAAAAATCAAAAATATGTACATTATTAAAATAAAGTTACGTTGCGTTCTGTTCATGGGGGAAGAATAAACAGGGAAGCGATTAAAATAAAACAATGTTCTGATATTTTCGAAGATCCAAGAGATTAATCACGCTCAAACCTAAGAGACATTCCCTTTGTTTACAGAGAGAAGGCCTCCTCAATCGAACGTAAATAGTCTCTACGATCTTTATATTACATTTTGGGGTTTGTTAAAAGTTATTTATTGAATATTTAGTTCATTTTTAATTCCTTGGCTGTTAATTATACTGCATGAATGCCAACAGCTTAGTTTCTTAATTTTCGTATTACTTCGTCAGCCATGATTTAAAGTAATTTGCAGTTGTATTTTGGGTGTCGCTCGCACTGAGAATTGAAATGCCAACCTCCAAAAGAGTGTAATTACAACTGAATTTTACCAGGTACTTTATCCACAATGTCATGAGAACATGTTATCCTCGTGGATTAAATAAAGGGTTCGGTTCGGAATTCCGTACCGATTCCCGAGTTCGACAGAAATATTCCCTAGATCTACAGAAAGAAAGGAAAGAGATCCAGAAGAAGAAAAAGCACAAGAGAAAGACAACAGAGGGGAAAGTGTAATCTCCAAACGATAGAAGAGGACATGCTAATCTCAAAGAGATGGTGGTTAGAATTAGGGGTCCATAAAAACATTTGTATTTGGCAAATTAAAACTAGATAAAGCTAGATATTCTCCCCCAAAAAAAACTAATTTGAAAAGTTTTTCCTCCTCTGACTGAAAAGCTGTTTAAGCGAATCTAAGTGAAAGGATTCTACATCTTGAAATTATTAAGAACGCGACGAATTAACTTTCATTTGCACACAGTGTATTCTGAAATTTCTTATGAATAATTATTCTCGTTTATAAGAAAATGATCCTTGAGTTATTATTGAATTACTTTGATTTAAAAACTCAGTTATTTACAGAGCCGATACCACAAACAAGGCTAAACATGGAGAAAAACACCAGAGTACCTACGAAGAAGACATGAACCATAGCATCTGACGACCAACAGCCAATCAACGTGTTAAAGGTATTGTCACACAGAGTCGTGCGCATTCTGTGCGCTCTAAGTATTAACGCGGTGATTTCCAGTGACAAATGAGTGCCTGGTCATATTTGGAAAGGTCCATCACTAGACGAAAATAAAAGTGTAGCTATGGAGACTTAAGGTTAGCTCTTGTGTTTCGTGACTGGTGACGGCCTGGTTATAATTTTTTAGTGCGTTCGCATTATAAAAGAAACTGCGATGTCTCATATCCCATAGCAATTGACTATAAATATACTTTCTTGCGTCATACGAAATGGTGGTCTCAGATTAAATAATCCACGAGAGCAGAGTTAGACGCAAAGTTGGCTTTTAATGTTGAGAAAATCTAAAAAGGTATTCTGAATTAGGACCAAAATTGAAGTTTTGAAGGATTTCTCCTTTTCACAGTTACAAGTCTTCTTACTGTTACTGGAATCACTGGGTGCAAATATTTAATGGTTTTATTTCTCTCCTATCCAGGTCAGGTGTGAGAGAAGAAAAGATTAAGTGTAGAATCAGAACAGGTACCCCACCTTGCCCTTGGCCCATATCTCATTTTAAATATTCAATTCATTCAATGATTCTCTTTACAGGCGTCTAGCCAAATCGACTCTCGTCCTCATTCCTCTGTTTGGTGTTCATTATATGGTCTTCTTGGGCCTTCCTGACGAAATTGGAGAAGTGGCGGAATTGGTCAAACTATATTTTGAGATGCTACTCAATTCTTTTCAGGTAAGTTTCGTTTTTGTTTTTGTTTTTGTTTTTTCTTTCTTTTTTTTTTCGTGCCTAGATTAATCACTTTTGCTCCACGAATGTTGTTAATGAATTATTTCACGGGTATTTTTTCAATTGACAATGGATTAAATACAAGGGGCGTTAAATAAACAACACCCCTGACCCACTTATCATAGCAGTTGACCAACGAAACTTATTCTGCATAAGAATTGACCAAAGTTATGTATTTCTTCGATCGTTTAATACAGCTCTGACAACCGTTTTATAGAACACTCTAGGTTGGTCCTCATGTACGGCATAATCGCGTTGATACACCGGTTCTCATCAGATCACCGAAGTTAAGCAACGTTGAGACTAGTTAATACCAGATGGGTGACCATTTGGGAATTCTAGGCGCTGTATGTGCTCTCCGATTATCTCGGCATTTGTTTCCAGTCATCCTATACATACACTTTACTTGCCCCTGGTATTTAACAATGTCGATTCAGGAGATGTGTGGTTGGAGATTGCGCGCCTCCTGCCACAAAAATTACATGCGCAGGTAACCCTTCGTGGGTATCCATAGTCTGTCAAAGACTGAAGAAGCCCCAGGTTAGTCCTCAAACCACAACGTTACTTGAAGATTAAGGGTTTTCCATATGACGCATCATCTCAGAAACGCTTTCCTTTCAAAACAACTTCATGGCTGAGAAGAGGTAAAAGTCAAGGGATATAAGGTCACGAGCGTAGGAAGATGTGGGGAGATTTCAATAGCAACACGTTCGTGCTTCTGATCTGGCGACAAGCACGTTGTCTTGTATCGCCTCTTGATTTTGATTGCTTCTCTTAATTTCCTCAAAAGTGAAGCATAATAGATTCCTGTAATTATGGTACCATTTGCGAAGAAATCTGTAATCCGCCCTGGTCTCAGAAGACTGTGAGCATAATCTTGCCAGTCGAGAGCTGCGCCCTTGACTTCTTCTGTAAGTCCAGTGCGTCATGAGTAAGTTGCTAGAATCTGTATTAAATACAGAAGTAATCAAACATCTCAACAAAAATAACCTTCTTAGTGACACTCAATATGGTTTCCGTTCTGCTAGATCTACAGCAGATGTCCTTACAGTTATATCGCATAGGATTAGCAAATCTCTCGACGGTGGCAATCTTTCTAGGGCAATTGCTCTTGACATATCTAAAGCCTTTGATAGGGTATGGCATAAAGGTTTACTTCATAAGATCGCTAGCTATGGTATAGCTGGAAATGTCTTCTCAATTATTAAATCATTTCTTTCTGATAGATTCATAAGAGTAGTAGTTGAGGGGCAAAAATCAGAAGCTCACAATATTAATGCCGGTGTCCCTCAGGGATCCATCCTGGGCCCAACTCTTTTCCTGATCTACATTAATGATCTTCCAAATCATATCCTTACATCATTTGTAGACATTTATGCTGACGACACTACCATTTATGGTACCACATCTAAGACAGTAAACGAGCAAGTTCTCTCCAATTCTCTCTCCTCTGATCTTGAGCACGTAGTACAATGGGGAAAGGAGTGGCTGGTTACTTTTAATGCATCTAAAACCAAGCTTCTCTCTTTACATCATCAACATTCTAATCCACATTTGTCATCAATTGAAATGAATGGCTCTCGTCTTCAGGAGGCCTCAAGTTTTGACAAGCTTCTGGGCTTGACCATTACTCCTGATCTTAAATGGAACACGTATATCAAATCTGTTGCCAAGGCCGCTGGAAAAATGGTGGGATCTTTCTATCGATCCAGTAAATATCTCACTGCTGATGCTATTCTCTATCTATATAAGAGCCAGGTACGTCCAAGGATGGAATACTGTTGCCACATCTGGGCAGGAGCTGCTAGAAAGAACTTGTCCTGCCTTGATAGAATTCAAAATAGACTTCGTAGCCTCGTAGGAGATGTCCTTTTCTCCTCCTTGCAACCTCTATCTCACAGAAGAGATGTTGCGAGTTTGTCTCTGATGTATCGTTATTTTCATGGAAAGTGTTCAACTGAGCTTCAATCTATGGTCCCCCCTCGCCAAACTTTCACAAGAAACACTCGTCTAGCTGTAAACACTATCAATAATTTCCCCCACTCTTTATCTGTGCCTAAACCTAAACGTAGATTCCATGAACAAAGCTTCTTTCTTAGAACTGCACGCCTGTGGAATTGTCTTCCGTTTTCCTGCTTTCCGGCTGACTACAATATGGTTTTGTTCAAGTCTAAAGTAAATAAGTTCTTGATGAGCCGTTCCATATAAGTTATTAAATTTACCAAATTTTCATTACTAATGATTACTATATTGACCAACTTCTACTGTATACTCTTTAACCCTTATCCTTGAGTGGCCTCTGGGCCTTGATAATGTGGTGATGCCTTTGTAAAAAAAAAAAAAAAAAAAAAAAAGTGCTTCCACTGTATTGACTGCGCTTGGTCGCTAAATCATAATGATAGATCTAGGTCTCATCCTATGTAATCACTTTTGAAAAACTTTAATTTGGTACATCACCAAATTCATCCCCGACCATTCGACGCGTTCCAGCTTCTGAAAAGGTGTCAGCAACCTGGGAATCCATTCAGCAGACGCCTTATGCTTATGCGAATGGTCATAGATAATAGTTTCCACAGACTCTCTACTAATCTTGACCTCTTGGCCTATTTGGCGAATAATAACGCAGCGATCTTCCAAAATGGCAGCCTCAACTTGACTGACAGATGCTTCATCAATGGGGGCGATCACGTCCGGAAGATGTTTCCATAGATTTCCGGCCATGTTTGAATAGACAATACCAGCATTTTACGAGGCCATATGTTGGGGCAGCATTAGCATAGGTTTCTTTCATTTCGTCAAAAGTGTCCTGTGGTGAAACTCCTTTCAAATATAAGTTCTCTATCACTGTGCGACACTCAGCAGGTTCCATTTTTACACCTAGCTCAGTTCAAATAACTTTAAATCAGAAAGTACGACTAGTGCAGAGCTGTAATATGCCACATAACTCGTAGAGATATAAATCATTGCACATGCAAAATTTCATCTAGATCGTCCAATTGAAGCAAACCAGGGACATTATGTATTGAATGCCTTTCGTACAAACTAACTGATATAAATGAATGTATGTATTGAACTCGTCGTATCTTATTATCAGTATTGCTCTATTAAAAATATATATATATAACCTTCTGTTTTCAGTACGAGTAATATAACCATGTTCACCCCACTACGCATACACGCATATACATACATACATACATATATATATATATATATATATATATATATATATATATATATTGAATGGACATTTCGTCCTCTGCCTTTGATGAGAAGCATTAGGCTTCGAAATGCCTAAGTATAACGAGTGTTTATAACCCCACTTTTCTACTAATATTTCTCCTTATTGAACTGACAAATAAATCCATATATGCATGTATTTATCTTATCTTATATTTCAGTTGATGTTCTGATAAATTTTCGTGTTTTTCACTTGACGTTCTTCTTATCCTTCTTATTTTAGAAAAGTGTGCGTGTTTTTTATTAACAAACTAGCCTGGGTGCCCGGCGTTGCCTGCGTGTTTGGAGGTGTGTGTTGAACCAAAAAAAAGTGGTAGTAGGCAGGCAGGCTCGAACCCGTGAAGCGATGGCGGAAAAGAAAGTGAAAGAAAATCTGACGTCTTACCACTACTCTATAACGCGACCGGAACGTTAAAATTAGGCAAAGTCAATTCAACCAATACGATGACTTACAAAAATAGTTCGCAATCAATCGACCCCTCCTTGTAGAAAAATGGCCAGTTAAGGGTGAAGGAATTAATGTTTTTGACCAATCTTTCGATATTTTCGTCCGAGACGTCGAGCTTGAAAATGATACCGATCTCGTGAAAATCCGTTGCCTCTGTCGAAAGTTTAAGACAGACAGACAGGCATACAGATAGACAGACAGACAGACAGACACACATACATACATACATACATTTAAACAGACAGGTGAAATTTATATTATAGGTGATTGTCTCTGCAGAGCAGCCTATTAAACCAAAGTCTATATTTTTCATTATGGAGTGCGAAACGTGCATTCGAAGGAAAGAAAATATAGAGATTTGCTGAAATAAAACAAAATATTATGAACTGATTTTTTTTTTATCACTAAAATACAAACAACCAGTATATATATACATATGACTGTCATGGCTCTTGTGGGCTGCGACGTTGTTTGGCTATAGAATTTATTATATATAATCTCTCACATTCTGAAAATCCTATCATAAGTTACTCGCTTGATTAGCATTGTTGGATGGCATCGTCCTTTCGAGTTAAAACTCCTACTTGTGAGACATCGGCTTGGGGTTATTAGCTGGTTCGTCCCTTGTCGAGACGAATTAGGTTCATTTCACAGTCGAATTTCGGCGCGGTTTGCTTTATCTGTGTTGGTTAATAGAAATTCTTGTGTGCGGGGCGTTTGCTCAGTTAGTAGATTGCTTGCCTCGCATACAGGAGACTCGGGTTTTGAATCCTGTGTCTAACTGATGAGGGCGAAACTCGAGTCTTTGACTTCCGGTTCGTTGACTGCCATAGCTCTTGTGGGCTGCAACGTTGTTTGCCTGTGGAATTTATTTTATATATATATATATATATATATATATATATAATTATTAAGTGTTTCCTTTTCAGATTAAATATGTTTTCAAAGAGTTTTAACATGTTTTATTAACTATTTGCTCTTATATATATATATATATATATATATATATATATATATATATATATATATATATAAGTGAAAGTGTCTGTCTGTGTGTCTGTCTGTGTACATTTTCCTACGCAATAACTCTGTCAATTTGTTGAAATTTGATGTACATGGTACTGAGATTTGGGAAAATCGATGTGATCGGTTTTTGGCCAGAAATTTGGCGATTAAGGGATCAAAGTTCAACGATTTGACCTTTGAGAACTCTACCAAACTCTTTCGACAATTTTGGGTCTACACACTTGAAATTATAGATATAGTTTCCTTGGACATGGATCTAACTTAATAACTTGATTTTAGCCCAAAACAATAGATTTTAAGGGGTCATAACAGAGGTCAAAGTTGAAAAAATTGACCGCTTTTTTTTCTTTTTTTTTTACTCAAAATACACTTCCAAATACCCGGGCACCCATGCTAGTATATATATATATATATATATATATATATATATATATATATATATATATATATATATATATATATATATATAATAAACAACTCAAACCCATTTCCAAGTATAATGAACTACTATAGTCTCATAGTCATTCGACAAACTCCATGGCCATGCTTTAAAATGCGAGAGAAATACGCCTTACATACTTTCAATATGTGTGTGTGGGGGGGGTAGTTCCATCCCAATCATCAAAAGAAGAATCTGGCGACAATAATAATTTTTTATTTATTTTATTCCTTTCTGCAACTACTTTTTTTTTCTTGCAACCTTTCTCACGTTTCACAACCCGTAACGAAAATATTGCCTTTGATAGAGACAATCATTTATTAATAAATAAAACAAAATAAAGAATAAAGAACGACAAGTTAAGCTCATAAAAAACTCACTTTAAAGACGGGAGTCTGAGAAAAATACATCTGATACAACGTCTGTCAAGCTGTCATCTTATAGAACTCTTAGAAGTCGATTTGAAAATCTCTTTGTTTAAAGAAATTTTTAAAAAATAAGAATTAAAAGAAAATTATACTATTGTGAACAGCTTTTGATTGTTAGGATGTAACTAATCAGTATATTTGCCTGAAACCGAAACATAACTTCATTTGAACGATATCATAAAGAAATACATACCTTAAAAATATAATCTATAATATAAATCTCACCTGTCTTTTTAAATGTATGCATGATGTATGTATGTATGTATGTATGTATGTATGTATGCATGTATGTATACCTATGTCAGGTCATGTCATATGCTACTGGTACCATGTAATCCAGTACTACCTGCCTCATGGTCGGGTCACCGACGACTAAACTGGTTCCCTCACCAGACTTGTTTGGTGAGGAGGATAGCTAGTCTCCTTGAAGGATTAAAAACAAGACCTTCCAAAGAGCGAACAAACCCTTTTACCGGGTCAACGGCCAACTAGCACCGTGTGTGTTTGTGTGTATGTATGTGTGTGTTGGGGTGGAGAGGGCTCCCGTAAGCCGTGGTGAAGGCAACCTTTCTAGGAGAAGCAAATCTCTGATTTAAAAAACCATAAAGCGGTCTGCAGTTTAACTTGTTGCTGGCTATCTTGCTCTTGCTTGTTGTTGCATCTAAACATTTTGAACCGAGAGAGAGACTTAGCTGTTGTACAAAGCTAAGACTCTGTAATATCATCTGTGTATAGATACTCCCTCAAGCATTTGTCTATTAAAATGTTCCTGTGACGATGGAAGTCATTTTGGGGCTATGGGCTTTTAAGTGTCTGAGGGAGTGGCACTCGTCTGACAAGACGTTGCAATCATCATGTATACCTAAAACTTTCGACAGAGGCGACGGATTTTCATGAGATCGAGATCGTTTTTAAGCTCGACTCTTCGAACGAGAAATATCGACAAATTGGCTAAAAACATTGATTTGCCCCGCCTTACGGTGTTATTCATAATGTTATTTGATTATAAACATGTGTATTATATACTATACTGTATTTTGTTGCGAATTTTTAATGCCGTATCCCGAGGTTCTACTGTATATACTTCTCTCTTTTCCTTCTCTTTTTTTCTTTTACTTTTCCCTCTTTTTTCCTTTGTTTTTTGTTTTTTTTTCACTTTTTTTCTGAATATCACCATATCACGTGATATTTAAAATGTATTTTCTTTAACTTTGTTTATGTGAGTTCCATTTTATTACAGATATGAACTTTATAAATAAGGACAACTGCCGCCTGGTGAGGTCTCTAGTTATTCGTAGTTGTTGACTGCAACATTTTCATGATTGTGTAGCGGTATAAAAATGTTTACATATATATATATATATATATATATATATATATATATATATATATATATATATATATATCTTTGTTCGATTTAAATGTCTAAACGCCAGCTTATTTATTGTCTTTTGTGTACTTTTGTTTCAGGGCTTTTTCGTTGCGATTCTATTTTGTTACATGAACGCAGAGGTGAGTACATTTTGAATTCATTTTAATTAACATTTGAAGAGCAACGTTTGAAAATAACACTGATTCCTTGGGCATTTCGTTTCACTTAAAACTCATCGGTTGAAAATCATCTGAGAACAAAACAGACAACAAAATAAACAGAAAAAAAAAAGACTAAAATCCTTAGGTTTTCTCAAAAGCTTTAGTTAGAAACAAAAGAAAACAATTAGTATTGCAGACATCCCTGGTGCAAATCCTTTACGTATGTAAAAGTTGGATACATTTTAAAATAGAGTAATGTTACTACGTGTGTGGAGGAGCTGATCAAAATACGATTTCTTGACTTGACAAAGTGCGAAATCAACTTCGAAATCTAGTGAGAGCTTATATATTCTGTTCTCTACATCCCCCCTTTTTTTTCTCACAGAAGAGTCAAGGCTAATTTTTTCTTTAGTAGATTATTATTTTCGTGAAAGGTGTTCAACTGAACTGCGATCCCTCATGTCATCGGAATTAGTCAGTCGGTCACTGAAGGTAGCAGGAACCCCGGGTCTAGAGGGACCCGGTTTATCGTTTGTATTTTTCATGGGAACCACTGCTGAACCCCCTCAGTGGAAGGTCAGCTTATTGAGGGCAAGGGAACGCAGATCCTCTCAGCCGGCTGGCTTCAGCGACCAGACTCTTCCCACTCCTCTGGCAAAGTCCACCGACTGTTACCACCCGACGGTCACCACGAGGATGTGGTGCACCAAGAATAATAAAAATGTTGGTCGTAATAAAGATAAAGGGGAATGGGAATGGGAATGGGAGGAGGAGGAGGAGGAGGAGGAGGATTTAATCGAACTTTTGCACAGAGTCCAAAAAGACCGACCTCTGGTTTGCTTTAAGTACTTCTCGTTGTCCGTAGCTTTCTGTTATATTATAGTACCAGGCTCGGCGATCGCATACGATGTTGTAGAAGGTTATGCATTGAACATACAAAGGAAATGGCGGTTGGGAATGCCTGGTAGCGTAACAGACCATATGGCGACTGTGTGCAAATGACCGAGCCGTGTTCAAGATGACGTCACGGCAATCAAGAAAGAAGAAAAGAATATAAAAAGAACGTGTGTGCTGACTGGGGACCACGTCAGAGAAGAGGGGCGGTATTCAAAAAGTATTGAAAGATTACATCAGAGTAGAACAGAGATAGACCTGTTACACACGGTGGCCGAGGACGACAGGTAAAGACCAATGAATAAATGTCGGTTGTTTTTACTGTATCAAAGGGAGTCGCGTTATTTCTTTTCTTACGTTCCTTGCGATGGAGACTAAGACGTATTTCGCATTCAACCAGATGACTAAGGATCCTGATGCTGGCTCTTCATAGAGTTTCACCTCCGCCGCTATCAGATTGTCCCTATCTCTACCATAGTCAGGAGGGTTTTAAGTTTAGGGCGCTGTTATGTTGTGTCCATTTCTAACGTACGCACGGCTGTCGACTTATTGTTGGATGGCTACTTTGTGTTGAGGCTGAATTCTATGTTTCTATTTGTGAATTGGCAACGCATTTCCGCTTCTATTCCCAACTGTCCGCTTTCTCTTAGCTTCAGCGGAAATAATTTTCAATTTTAAAACCCGAAAAAATAGCAAGTTTATTCGGAGTTTACCTCAGTACAAATTGACGTGACTCCCTAACTTTCCAGCAATGGTTCAAAAGGTTAGCCGCATGTGTGCTCCCCCTCGTTTGACGACCGCCGACCCTAAAGCTGTTTCCGTGACATTTTTCTCTTTTATATTCTCTTCTGGTCGTGTCATCGTCTTTTACATTAGTGGCAGCCGATGGAAGCACGCACAGGTTCACAAATTATAAATAAAAAAATAGATTCAAAAGAAAGCGTGGAAAATATATTCAGTAAATATCTGTTGGACTCTGAACGCGTGCGTGACACTATCGCCAGAAAACAACCCGCTAAGCGTTAGGTTCCACATCTACCTCTTCTGTCGAGGCTGTATTCATCAATTGATGTCAGCTTACCTCGATCTGCTCCGAGCCACGAGCTGCCCTCTACTGTGTCCCACTGGAAACTGTCATCAGTTTTCGCAAACTAAAGACTGTCCGTAAATTGTCTTGAACTGCCGTAAGCTGTCACAAAACATTTCTACTCCTAAAACTGCCCGTAAACTAACTCTAAATATATTGGCTTCTATTATACAGTATTTTTGCTCCAATGACTGCCACACCTTCATTGACAAATTTATTTTACTTCCTAGCGCTTGGGGAGGGTGAGCTAACGTTAATAACATCACGCATGACTGCATCTTATTTACAATAGAAAATATTTCTGAGAAAATAATCCCTTGATGATTACTAGTTGACGTACCAACCAATATTTATCATTAGAGAGTCAGGCGGACCACGTCAGACGGGCTTGAAGACGCGCCAGAAAGGAAATAAGATCTTGTTCGAAATATTGCAAAAGCGTGAAATGGGTTTTCTTAACTTGCTGAGAGGAAAACAAAATCTCTTTAACATTTTGCAGAATATCAATCCATTGCAGAAAACTCACATAAAATCTCACTAAAATGGAAAAACAATTAAAGACACGGCAATGCCCTAGCTAACAGCCTTGCCATCATTGACGGCCAGAAACGTAGTCGATGACCATTGCCTTAGATAGACCATCGCTCTATAGGCTGACGGCGATCTAGTTGCTAACAACATAGTCTGACTACCTGTGTGTCCCAAGGTTGAATCCAGTTCGTTCCACAATAATCACTTTCACTCAGGATGTTGGCAACCTTCACGTGGTCTCTCTCGTAATCCCGGTGTCTTTCTATAAAAAGTTTTACTAGTAAAATGTCAGGGAAACCAATGCCAATAATAGAATCTTCGGGTTCATGCGATATGATGATGATAACAGGTTCGAAAGTGCTGCTCTGGTTGTTGTTGTTGTTGTTGTTGTTGTTGTTGTTGTTGTTGTTGTTGTTGTTACTATTGAACACCATTTATTCATCTACACACTTATAAAGTTGAGTTTTTTGTTGCACTTTGATATTAAAATCTTATATTTTCTATTTAAAAACAATTAAAACAAACTTCCTAATATGCTCAGCCATGGGTAAGCGATGGACTTCAAAATGATGAAAAAAATTACATATTCCTTTGAAAAACGAACTTTAATTAATAATTCATTTTTATAGTTTCTTATTGGATGATGGGTTTCATTTGACTATTACGCTCAGTTCTATTTATGCATAGTTTCTACATTGTGCATACTTGCGTAGCATTTAGGATGAAAATGTTCTAGTAGACGTGTGTGCGCGCGTGTGTGTACGTGTGTGTGTGTGTGTGTGTGTGTGTGTGTGTGTGTGTGTGTGTGTGTGTGTGTGTGAAGTGACCTTGTCTCCGTATGTGCGGAACAGTCTCTACAAAACTCCTCTTTCACTTTTTGGTCTGCAGACTTGAAACTTGATATATTGGGAATTTGGACCTGTTGAACAAATTCGATATGGTGTTAGCTGGTAAAAGTAGCTGCTAACGGGTCAATTTTTTTTTTTAATTGAACGTCGACTAAACCTTTTACTTCTGCACATATACATTAAAAGTCCAAACTCGCTTTGTTTTTAACGTTTCCTTATCCATCAGTCGATAGGTCAAACGGTAACGACTAAGGCTAGAAAGCTAAATGTTTTGGTTTCTATTTAAGTCACTGTTTAACTTTTGAAACCATTACTATATATTAGGTACAATATGATAATCAATAGAAAATTGGCTCTATAATAATAAATACGAAATCTACATAAATTAAAATATCATATTTAAGCGTATTTTACAACCGGGCAACGCCAGGCGGCCTGCTAGTTTCATTATTATTATTATTAGCGTTCGTTTTCCCGATATCTTCCTAGACAGACATTGAGTACTTACAGGAAGAACTACATGAAGGTCGCCAACATACCTAAGTGAAAATGTTTCTGTGAAACAAACTGGATTTGAACGACACACCCAGGTTATCAGTTCGCATTGTTAACCTCTTAGCCGCCGTCAGCTGTTATAAACCGGTCTATGTACATGGACTCCACAGTTTTTGATGTAAAAGGGGTGCTGACAGATTCCCAAGACATAGCGCCCTCAATGATATCGTCCGACGGGCCGTAAGCATCACAGGTTTCGCTGTCGAACCACGAATCAGTTGACCTCGGCAGTGGATGGCAAATGGCGATTGCCTGACGGTGATTTCCTTTGTAACCGGCAATTCGCTAATATGAAGTGCAACTTGTGTCGACACTTTTTCGTCTTTGTCAGAGACAGAATCGACGACAGACCTTGCAGAGGATCGCAAACAATCAAAATACACTGATTTTTTCGGCAGATTTGTGTTCCGACCGATCGCCGTGGATACGAGTAGAGCGAGTGACTCCGCTATATGCGACTTCCTCGACAGACTTTGTGTATTAATGAAGCAGAACATCGACTAACTTAGTTTTTCGAGCGACTTCTCGTCGCCACTATTTGAAGAAATGCATTGAACCTATTCTCGTCATGCCAAACCAGCGGAACATGAGATGAAATTTTCTGATATTTGAATATTGGGTTTAAAAACAAGACATTTTATTAATATACACAAGTATTTTTTTAGTCTTACTCACCCTAAACAAGACACAGTGCTATATAGATGTAAAGGTCTACTGTTTAGGGACATATCTACAGGGACACTATGAAGAGAGTTGAGCAGCGAGATGTTTGTTTACATTACTTTTTACATGGTAGTACAGTCAGGAGGGTAGGAAACCCGGAGGGAATTCCAAAGTCCAACAGTTTGAACGAGTAAACTATTCTAAATAGTTTCTAGAGATCCCGACAGTGAAGGGAATTTTTTTCTGCTTGTCAGATTAGTCGGAGGTGTTTACGTCTAGGTGGGGGCGACAAGTGCGTATGAATCTGTTGTTGTTTTTTATTATTATTTTATTTAATTAACTAGCTTGGGTGCCCTGCGCTTCCCAGGTATTTGGAGGTGTGTGTGATAGTAGGCAAGCAGTCTCGAACCCGTACCACGAAGGAGGAAAAGAACGTGAAAAAAAACGCGACGTGTTTGCTGGTGCACCTATCGCCAAGCCGGAAGTGACGTAGGTTTAAATTAAGGCTAGACAATCGAAAAGAGAGAATGACTTTCGAAAATATAGGCGAAAAAAGCGATCCCTCCCTGTAGAAAAGTCCCCAGTTGAAAGTGAAGGAATTAATGTTTTTGGCCAATTTTTCGAGGTTTGTCGCCCAAAGGGTCGAGCTTCAAAATGATACCGATCTCGTGAAAATCCGTGGCCTCTGTCGTAAGTTTTAAGCAGACGTACAAACATGCATACATTCATACATACATTTAAACAGGTGAGATTTATATTATATATGACTCGACCTTAATCGTTTTTATGATAGATTGTATCTTTTTTAAAATAATTATTTGTATCTTATTTTTCAAATAATTAATGATTAAAAGGCACGTTTCTTTACTTCTTTTTATTAGGTTCAGTCTGAATTGCAGAAGGTATGGCTCCGTCGTAAACGAGGCCGGCTCGACTCAGCTACGTTACCCCGAGCGCAATGGCAGACGGCGATGACGTCATCGATTATGCGCCACTGCAGCTCCCTCCGACTAATGAATTCTTCTTCGTCGATAAATGAGAAACGCACCTCGCAGACATTCCGGTTACAGAACAAGCAACTATCGCCGCATTCAACGAGCAATAAAAACACTACACAGACGTCTTCCATACCGAAAGACCTGCTAAACACGAACGGCAAGGCGACCATCACGAAAATAAATCGGGACGCTTCCGCGGCAAAGCGGGCGGCGTTTCCGGTTGTAACGACAACTACGACAACTGTCCACGAGGACGGTGTTAGGAAGAAAGACAATCACGAAAGTCCAGTTTGAGAACTATTATTCTTAAGGAAAGCAAAAAGCGTTAAGAAAAAAAGAGAAAGAAATAAATAAAGAAAAATATACATTTTTTAAAAGGTAGAGAAGGGAAGACATCTTGGTTTTTAAGATTATTGCGTGCTTTTACCATGAAACTGATATATATATATATATATATATATATATATATATATATATATATATATATATATATATATATATATATATATCGATAAAGTGATATATATTGATACCAATCGCTTCGACTATTTTTAAAAATTCCAAGAACCTTCCTATCGATCTCAATATTTTCCTCTCATTTTCTAAAACTTAAACTAAGGGACTGCCGTTCCTTGCAACGCAGGAGGAAAAGTATGCTATGTTTTTCGATCTGAAGTCAGATCCACAGCGTCCCTTTATTTTCTTCCCCATCCACTCTGATCTATTTCAATTGTCTGTTTCCTATTCATTTTTGGTCTTTCTCTCCTATTTTTCATTAGGGGTCCATTAGAGTCATGTTAAAAGCGAATTAATCTTGCGTTTTCTTTTTGTTTTGTTTTGTATTTTGTTTTGTTTTTTGGGGTTTTTTTTTTTTTTTTTCAAATAATGTTGTTGATGGATCTGTTAATATTAAGCATTTTTCTGCTGTCCGCATGCCATCGTCTGTGTCACAATGAAAGAAAAGAAGAAAAAAAGGATATTTGCTATTTACTTGCTTTCCTACTAGAATAAAGTTAGACATTAGGTCGATTTTAATGTGCGGGGAAACAAAGCTCCCCCAAAAGGAGAACTGTGGTTTGAAACAAAACATATGTTTGCAAAACAAAACATATGTTTGCAAAACAAAACGTCCGACATTAACTAATCCGCAATGGCTGATGTGTCGATGTGATGTTTAGCAACAAAATTTGAATTTGAAGACGTTCGTGTGTATTTGTTTCGAAAAATGGACTAATGCAAGAGAGGGATCTCAAGTTAACACGGAAAACAAGGATAAAATCAATAAAATATAAAATAAATTAAAGCGAAAATAAAATGAATAAAAAAAACAAAATAACAACGGGAAACAAAATAACTTTGGAACACAAATGCTGATATTTCGGTGTTTGTTTATTGTTTGTTCATTGTTTGTTTATTGTTTGTTTGTTATTCTGTTTTGTTTTTGTTGTTTTTGTTGTTTGGTTTGTTTGTTTGTTTTTTTTTTTTTGTTTTTGTTTTTGTTTTTTTGTTTTATTTTTGGTTTGTTTTTAGTTTGGTTTGTTGTTTTTGTTTTTTTTTGTATTTTGGTTCTTTTCAAAAAAATAATTAAATTACGGAAACCATAAGAATGTCGAAATATAGAACTTTTAAATGATTATGAAGCAATGCCATACGATTTTTACATAAACAGCAACAGGACTGTGTATACTGTGTGTGTCATGGGCGAAAGAGAGAAAAGTGGTTATATAACGGTAATCCTAGTGTTTTGTATTTTTGTTTTATTACGACCACGATGAAAAGGGCGAAATACTATTAACCTTCTAGGTGTACAAAGGAAAAAAGGAGACAGAAGAGTGAGAACGAATGTGTTCTTAAGATGTGTCCATTCGAGCTAAGCGTTTAACGATGTGGATGCAATTTCAATCCTCGGCGTGACAAACCAAAGACAATGTTATTTAAAACTTAAGTGCGACAGACTAAAGACAATACTATTCCAAACTCAAGTTTGACAGAGCAAAACAATTCTATTTCAAACCTGACTGTGGCAAATCAACTGACTACCAGAGTTTCTTATTCGGATGCTTGGACGCTTCTAAAAATGGCGTGACTATTCAATCTATATGTTAAAATTGTATTTTAAAATGAACTATGATAGAGTGATCGACAAATAAGCCACTCTAAAAGCGGCAAAATCAAATCCCTGCACAATGAATCAGCTTTTAATGTTAATTCATAAGCAAATATTTCTTGATAAAAACTGTTTATTGATAAAAAAAAAATTTTTTTCATTGATAAAAAATGTTCGTTGGTAAAAAATGTCCAGTGATGAAAAATTTTCGTCGATAAAAAAAAGAAATGTTTGTTCATAAAGAAACTATTTGTTAACAGAAAACAAATAATCAATTATAAAATCATGTTTATTGATAAAAAAAATAAATGTCAATCGCAAAGAAATTGTTCGTTCATAAAAAAAAAGCTCGTTGATAAAAATGTTTGTTGAGAAATGTGTTTGTAAAAACCTGTTCGTTGAAAAATATTCATTGATAAAAATAATGTTCATTGAATAAAATGTTCGTGGATAAGAAATATCAATTAATAAAAAAAAACATTCATTGATAAAAATCGTTCAGTGATGAAAAATGTTCGTTGAAAAAATATTCAGTGATAAAAAAAAATGTTTATTAATAAAAATGTTTGTTGAAAAAGATGTTTGTCAAAACCTGTTTGTTGAAAAATATTCATTGATAAAAATAATGTTCATTGAATAAAATGTTCGTGGATAAGAAATATCAATTAATAAAAAAAAAAACATTTATTGATAAAAATTGTTCAGTGATGAAAAATGTTCGTTGAAAAAAATATTCATTGATAAAAAAAAGTTTATTAATAAAAATGTTCATTGAAACAATGTTCAGTGATGAAAAATCTTCGTTGAAAAAATATTCATTGATAAAAAAAATGTTTATTAATAAAAATGTTCGTTGAAAAAATGTTCAGTGATGAAAAATGTTCGTTGCTAAAAACAAATGTTCGTTGAAAAATGTTTGTTAATAGAAAACAAAAAAATAAAAAATATAAAAAATATAAAAAATATTTATTGATAAAAATTGACAGAAAAAATTCAAAGATAATACAAATTTTCTTTTTGTTTTGTTTATTGTTTGTTGTTTTTGTTTTTTTTCTTGGGGGCGGGGGTTCCACTATAAAAATTATTCCGATCATAATAAAGCTTTCTTTAAAAAAAAGATAAAAGTGTCGGTGCCCTTTTTATATAAGTCTTTGTGGCTTAAAGGTTCGATTTGATTAGTTTCCTATCGGTGCGAAATTATTTCAACCATATTTGGGCAATATAAGATTCCTGGAAAATTAACAGTTTACAAACTTTCCGATTTAACACCGTTTCATTTGACTTCAATCAAAGTTCTCAAAAATCGAGAGGCCAACTTCCTGGGGTTAACACTTGACTGTTATACCAGATACATAGACATTCAAATATTCCAATACAATTCTCTTTTATCTTTCAAACGTTGAGTTAGTAAAGAATCTACTAGCTTTAACATTTCTCTCACTTATTGACCAGTTAACTATATTATAGTATTAGGTTGGTGCAAAAATAATGTCATTTTTATATATAAGTTGAAAGTAAAAAAGAAAACGACATTATTTATGCACCAGCTTAATATATCTTTCTTTTGGTCTCTTGATATTGCTGGATTCCTGGACAAGAATTCATTTAATCTGGTGGAGTATTAATCTTAGTATTGTTACTAGAGGCGGCATTATTTAGAGAAGGTGCACAAATCCTCATATAAACCGATGCAGGGTAACCATAACGAAGTGATTTTATTTGGGTTTCGAATACTATGTTTGTTATTTTGAATATCTAGTCCGGGTTTATTTGGAGGAAGAAGTCTCCTCATGCCAGATTGTCTTGACAAACCATTGTACAGAGGGACCTTGGACATTAAGAAATAGTGTCTAGTATGCATTTGCTTAAGCAGTTTTTTTTTTAATATTTTGGCTGTTTTCATCTGGTTTTGTGCATGCAAGTATTTAGTTTGGTGTCGTTAAAATATAAAGTATCATTTGGATATCTGAGTGGATGCATTAATGTGTATCTTTTGTGGTGAGTGTAAGTACACAGACAGGATCAAATACTATGTTATTCTGAATATTTAGTCAGGCTTTACTTATAGGAGATAGTATCCTTACGCCAGGTTGTTCTGACAAGCTCTTGTACAGAGAGATCTTAGACACTCGAGGACAGTAGGTATTCAAGTTCTATCTTTTCATTATGTCTGGACGTTTGGACAAACTAAAATTACGAACATTTATTTCTAAAAGAAAAATATATATTTTATCATTTATTTTATCCTATTTCATTTCATTTGCCTATTTAGGAAAGACATAAGAATCTCCAATTCATCTGGTAATTAAGTATTATTCATAAATTACGGTTAGATTTGATTTTGTTTCTTTACTTGTTTTTTAGTAGTTAGAGTCTTTTGTAAGAGTAATATATTTAAGAGTATAGATTTAACCATAATAAAAACAATGAACATTTAATTCCTCTTTGGTGATTTGGTCACACAAGGGACAATCCTATTTTAAGGCGTATTCATTTCAACCAAAACTTTACAGGACTACTTCTGATCTATTACGATTTGACAATAGTTAACAGAAAGCTTCCTGGCATCGCTCTAGAAGTACCTCTCTTCTCCCCAGCCTCTGTCACTGACGCTGAGTAATGCTGTCTTCACTGAAGATGTGTTACCTCGGGCAGATTTTCGACAGTCAATGAATTTTTCTTACTTTCTTACTTCCTTCAATGTGAAACTGTCCTTACTATCGGCAACCTACCCCAAACGGTGTAGGTCACTTAAATACTTATCGTTGTTGTTTGTAAAAGAACTTTGATTGCCTTTCGTTAGGAAATCATTTTTTTTTTCATTTATAAAATACTAGCATGGGTACCCGGCGTTGCCCGGGTTGTCGAGAGGTGGTATAGTAAGGCTATTAAGCAACCAACTCACTAAAAAACATATGAATTGTTTCAATGAAAACTGCAACGAGTACCCGTTCGAGTGCAAAAAAAAAATGGCCGCAGTACACAGGCAGGCTCGAATCTGTAACGCGAAAGAGAAAAAGGAGGTGAAAAAAAAGCTACCGCGTTAGCTGTTTCAGCCACGGCTACTTTATGGCATTAGGTCTTCGAAATAACATCCTTTAAACGTAGGTTGGGGTCGCTAGGCGTGAATGACTTGCAAAAATGTCGACGCAGAAACTGACCCTCTCCTTGCGAAAAACGGTCCAGTTAACGGGCAAAGAATTAATGTTTTGGGTCAATTTTTGGATATGTGTCGTCCGAGACATCGATCTGTTTAACGATACCAATTTTGTCAGTGTCCGTTGCGTGTGGTGAAAGTTTTGGGCAGACATACAAACACACACGAACACAAATACACATTTTCCCTTTTATATTATAGATTATAGGAGTTATTCTTTCAGTCTATGTTGTGAAGATACACCGTGTGCAATCATCCGGCCGTAATCGAACGAAGAATTCTCTATGCAAAACAAAACAACACAAACCCAATTTATTAACAACAATGTTTATTATTTTGGATAAGTGGCACTCGGTTCATCAATCTTGAATGTTTGACTTGTAGCTATTTGCTTTACCAGATCGACACACCTTAGTCCCATTGCCGAGTGTCTTCGCTGAGAGTGTCAAAAAGACACAACCTTGCTGAAAAGAGGCGGCGGCCGATCTGATTTGTAGCATTTCTAGTCTTCGGACATTATTTCTCTCACAAAGTCGGTCCCAGTTGGACTCTTCCCCTCAAAACAAAGCGAATATCTCTTGTGTTGTCTGACTCTGACCAGAGGTATTTTTAGTTCACTTCCTCTGGCTAAGCATACATCACTGTAACGTTCGGCAATCTTATGCACAAGCAAAATATGTGCAATGTATCTTTACACGTGTTAGGATTATTTCATATGGATTGAACAAAATGATTCTTATATTATTTAATTATTATTATTATTATTATTATTATTATTATTATTATTATTATTATTATTATTTAATTTAAATTCTTATTGAGATGAGTAATTTATATTATTTATTCATTTTATTTATTGCGGACTATTATCCACATCTTCTAGTCGTTGTTTCCCAACGTTTCGACCAACTATTCCTCTGGCCTTCATCAGGTGGTTTTCCTCTGGCCTTCGTCAGGTGGCTCGAGGCCCGTGATGCAGTGAATACAGACATTGAATCTCTATGATTCCAGGTGAGCATTGTCTGAAGATAGCGGTTTCAATCCTACCCAAAGCCGGCCAGAGGCTTAGTTGACCAACACGTAGTGAGATGACAACAACTATGGAAGGCAGTAATTACTGAGGATACAGTTAAGAGATTCGGCGTTTCTATTCCGTCGTCGTTTACGACCTGACGAAGGCTAGAAGAATTGTTGGCCAAAATGTCGTGAAAAAACAACTAGACGAATGAGATAATAGCCCGCAATAAATAAAAGGATAAATAAAATGATTCTTTTATTTATTTTGTTTTAGGCAAGAGTGGAAAATAGTGGTGTCAATGGATAAAATAAAAATAAAAATGAAACATATTATTTATTGCACTTTTTTACAGTAATCTTTCATTTCGTCAACCATGATGTGCATATTTGTGTGTGTGTGTGTATATATATATATATATATATATATATATATATATATATATATATATATATATAGTAGCATCTTCCGCGCTGGGGATTGAACCTTCAACCTCTAGAAAATTGTTATTTAGAACTGGTCATTACTTAGACAACATAAAACATTGATGTAATGAATATTAGTACATCGGGTCTTTCCTCCTGCAATATTGTGATTGGCTAGTTAAGCCATAAATACCGGCTTGGTAAAGGCATTCTGGGAAAAACGTCGAAAGTACAAAAGCCTCACAATACGAACTCTGCTGCATCTACGATACTCGTCCATACTGTGACAAACCTCGAACTGAAGCAAGATTACGCTTTCGTAGATTTTAAACCATATTTGCGAAAAGATGTGAACAATGGTCGGACGAAGAAAGACTTAGGCTATTGTTACAAAAGTTGGGAATGGAAGAGATTGCGGAATACGCAAATTTAATTCCTCAAAAAAAAAAAACGGGAATGTCGTTTAGAGAAACTATAAAAACTTTTGATAAAGAGACACTTTATTTCATATGCAACATAAATGCTTAAATATTTTTAAAAAAAAAAAAAAAACTATGGTGAATGTAGAGTGTGAGGCATTTAATTAGACAGAATTATCGAGTGAGATGTTCAGATATTTGTCACAGTCGAAGGTAAACGTAGTTTTGGTTAATAACGAAACAACGCATATCTAAAGAAATTGTAGGAACATTAGAGGACGACCTCCGATTTGTAGTGGAATAGGGACAAAAATGGATGGTCACGTTCAATGCCGCCAAGACTAAACTAGTTTCATTCAATAATTACAAGAAACCTTCTCTACCACCAATAGCAATGGCCAACGACTCTTTTTCTGAGAGTACATCTTTCAAACTCCTTGGCCTAACGTTCATAGGAAACATGAGTTGGAACAATCACATTGAAAAAAGTATTGCCAGGGCCGCTGCAAGGAAGGTGGGCTCTCTCTACCGTGCTAGAAAACTACTAACACCCAAAAGTATCCTGTACCTCTATAAGACCACTATTTGCCCATGTATGGAGTATTGCTGTCATATTTGGGCTGGTGCATCTGCTACTAGTCTGTCGCTCCTTGACAAGGTTCAAAAGAGAGTCGCAAATCTGATAGGTCCTGAACTGGCATCTAGGCTTCAGCCTCTGCCCCATCGACGAAATGTTGCATCCCTCTGCCTGTTCTACAAGTATTTTAATGGTGAATGCTCTGACGAACTGCAAGCACTTGTGCCCCCCCGACGTGAACACCCTCGACAAACCCGACAGGCTGCTAAATCCCACCCCCACACTGTAGAGATCCCTAGATGTAAAAGATCTTTCTACTCCAGTAGTTTCTTCCCCAGAACCGCAAGACTTTGGAATTCCATTCCAGGTCCCTGCTTCCCCAACTGTACTGACGTGCAGAAGTTCAAGTGTAACGTGAATCGACATCTTGCTGCCCAAATCCCTACATAGTACCCCAGTAGTTGTTGCCCCTGATAGTAGCCCCCTAAACCAAAGTGGCAATGTGCCTTGTTTGTGGTGAAAATGTAATAAAAAAATGTACGGTAATGGGTGTACATACGTTAATATCAAAAAAAAATGGGCAGATTGTAGGGAGTGATATTTCGGTAATAAACGAACAAACGTAGAAAAAATAGGTAGTCCAAAATTAACGAACACGGAAAAGATTGCCGGAGGAATATCTAGTACAAAATTAAAGTTTAAAAAATATCTAAATTGTAACATGGAAAAACTTATACATCGAATGTGCATGTACTTCCTTGTTCACAAAATCTCTTCAGGTTCGATTGGATTGTACTTATAGGAATTACCGATTTTTTTTTTCTGTAACTAAGTCGGCGCCGTTGATAAAAAGAAGATGAAGCAAACAGAAAAAATTATTACGGATTTAAAAAGAGAATTATCTCGCGTTTATTTATTTATTAATTTCAAAAGTCGCCGACAGTACATATATATATAAAAAAAAAAGATTCGTAAAATCAGAGTATGCGCTGACTTTTCGACGGGTGTCAATAAATGTTTGAAAGATCATGCATATCCGCTACCATCACCGGAAGAGATATTCACGAAATTAAACAATGGTGAAGTGGTTTAAAAATTGGATTGGTCGGAAGCTTACCTTCAGGTTGAAATCAGTGAAGAATATTCAGATAAATAAACACACAAAAATGAATTTTTAAACTTAATCATCTTCCTTTTGGATTTAAGGTAGCTCCAAGCCTATTCCAGCAAATAATGGCGGATATTGAATATGCCATCGCACATACGGATGGCATTTTAATTAAAAACGAAAATAAATAAGGCGCGATATAAAACCCATATTAGAACAGTATTTCAGGTAATTGAAGAATATGGATTCAAGCTGATTTCTGAGAATGCGAGTTCTTCTTAAAGAAAAGAAAATATTTAGGGTAAATATACAGTAAATGAAGAAAACCAGACCCAAAAAAGGTTGAAACTATGAAGATTATGCCTGCACATGATGAAGTTGCTAAACTGATGGCTTTCTTGAGATTAGTAAGTTCTTATCTTCTATATATATAAAAGCGAAAATGTGTGTATGTATGTTCGCTTTTTGTGTATGTCCAAGAAAGGCTTTTTTCAGAGAAGCGGTCGGTCGGCTCGCAACTTCTTAAAACTTTTTATATCACATATAAATCATAATATCTCCGAGTTAACAAAGGAGCTCGCCTGTCTATTTAATTTGCTCGACTTCGGGAAGATAAATATTCAACATTTGTCGCTCATAGCATGTGGATTAGGCTTTTTTCCTATAATAAAAGCGACACTAATTCTGGCGGTATTTTTCCGGTGGCGATCGCCGGAAATGTCCGAAAGCAATCAGCTTTGATCAATGCGGATATATTTTCCTTATATCAAACAATTGCTATTCAATTTGGACAAGGGGAGCTGGTCCCCCCCCCACCAACATCTTGGGGAAAATAAAAAAAAAGCATTCCCGCAATAAATTAAATACTATCCCGCAGTCAAAGTTGACCTCATTAAGTCATTAAAACGTGCACCTGCCAAATCTAAGTAATTAAATAAATTCAAACGTGTTTCCCTTAGTATCTTGTGGTGGGCCAATGGTTAACGTCGCACTCTTTTTTTCACACTTTAATTTCCAACTTCGCCTCAAGGGTTCGGGTTCGATCCTCATACTCACCTACCAAAACTTTTTTAATTTTACCCCCCCCCCTTCTCCGTAGTTTTGATTTACCTCCAAACACCCGGGCAACGCCGGGTACCCCCCGCTAGTCTATAATATAAATCTTACCTGTCGGTTTAAATGTCTGTATGTATGTCTGCCTAAAACTTTCGACAGATTATACGGATTTTCACGTGATTGGTATCGTTTTGAAGCGCGGCCCTTCGGACGACAAATATCAAAAAATTGGCTAAAAACATTAATTCCTTCACCCTTAACTGGGAACTTTTCTTCAGGGAGGGGTCTTATTTTTTGCCGATATTTTCGAAAGTTATCTCCTCTTTCTGGTTGACTAGCCTTAATTTAAACCTTCGTCACTTCCGGTTTGGCAATGGACGCAACAGCAAAGACATCACGTTTTTTATTTATTTATTTTTTTTTTTCACATTCTTTTCCTCCTTTGCGGTACGGATTCCAGTCTGCCTGCCTGCCTTCTATCACTTTTTTTTTTTTTTTTTTTTTTGCTCAATACACACCTCCACATACCTGGGCAACGCCGGGTATCCAGGCTAGTCTAATATATAAACGGCTATATGCCTGTCTGTCTGTCTGTCGATCTGTCTTCCTAATTTAAAACGTATCTCCTCCAAAACTAAAAATCGCAGAGCGATGCTAGGAGCCTCAAATGATTGAATTTTTACGGCTGTTCTTTTAGGGGTCTTTAGCCAGCTAAAATACTTTTTAAGGGGTCAAAAATTGTCAAAATTGAAAAAATCGTGTACATTCATCTTCGTGTATTTTTAATTTTTAATCGGTTTGTATGCGTGTCACGTCGGTACAGGGGTAACTACACCAGGTTTCAATGCTACAGTTTCCGTTTCGATTCTAGCTGATGGTACCTAAATACATATTTTACTTTTGAAATCACGACTCTATAATAAGATATACGACATGTGGAAGAATTTAATTCTATCATATTTAAGTGTATTTTACGCTCGGGCAAAGCAGGGCGCCCCCCCCCCACACACACACGCTAATCCCTAAAGTATATGATATGAGAGCGTTGTTAAATTATTTGATAAAAAAGGGCAAAACGTGGATATGGTCAGAAGAATGCAAACAGGCGTTTAAAGAAATAATAAAAGCTGTTTGGTGTCAGACCTATCATTGGCACATTTCAACCAGAAAAATAAAATCATCGTAGTGGCGGATGCTAGCAATGAAGGTTTAGGTGCCGTACTGTTGCACAAATTCAAAGATGGATTTACAAAGCTTCGAAAACATTGCTGCCCACAGAATGAAATAACAATCATATTGAAAAAGAGAGTTTAGCAATCATTTACGCTGTAAAAAAAATGTTTCACAGATTTGTATACAGAAAAGCGTTTATTCTGCAAACAGACCACAAACTGCTGATAACAATTTTTGATTTTTAAAAAAAGGTATAACAACGAACACGGAAATCGATTTCAACGTTGGGGCGTGATTCTATTAAATTATAATTTTGAAATAGAATGTGTACCATCAAAAAGGATAAGTCACGCCGATGGGTTATCAAGATTGATACCTAAATATTCGGAATCACTCAAAGAAACAGTCATAGCGGCGCTAAGAGACGAAAGTGAATTGTCGAATGTGTTACGTAATACGATTAGAGAATGCTAGACGTGAAAAAACTGCGGAGAAAGAAAATTCCATTAATAAAATAAAAAAAAGCGAGTCTGGTGGAACGGAAAAAAAATTAAAAAGGAAAGTAGTGTGTTACCTTTATCTATATGCGACTACGTATTGCTATACGCTGATAAAGTCGTAATGCAGGCTATTCTGTAGAAGAGAGTACTCAAAGAACTCTACACTAGCCATTCAGGGAGTATATATATGAAATCGTTAATGAGAGGTTACATGTATTGGCATAGGATGGGCCGGGATATAGAAATTGTGGTGAAACAGTGTTGAGTATGCCAACTAGCAGCAAGAAATCCGTTGGTAAAAATTCGATGGCCAAAGATGGATGTCCCATTGACTTGATTGCATATCAACTATACAGAACCGATAAATGGATCATATTATTTGGCCATAGTAGACAGTTTCACAAAGCCAATATTGTGATTGGCTAGTTAAGCCATAAATACCGGCTGATAAAGGCATTCTGGGAAAAACGTCGAAAGGTACACAAGCCTCATGATACGAACTCTGCTGCGTCTACAATACTCGTTCATACTGTAACATGCCGGATTTATAACTCAAGCAAGATTACGCTTTCGTAGATTTTAAATCATAAGTTGTCATTTAAAAGAAAATTGTGGAGGTGGGCCTAATCTAAAAAAAATACCGAAGCATCTACCCATATAAAATTCACAACTTAAACATTGCAGAATTGTCAGGCGGAAGTAGTTTTCATTTTATTTGAATTTAACATCATTTCATTCAGTTACAAACTTCCGGTTACATTTTTATTAACCCAGTAAATATGATAGTTGAAGTCAATTTTGGGAGACATACGTTTCAATATTTTCTTAGACTGCATCACAGCCGATGTGGGGATTAGAGATGTCAATAATCTGAACACGAGATCACACTTACAAATTGTTTGTTAGAGATGAACATCAAAGCAGTATACATAGCAATTTTTGAAAAGAAAAGAAAGAGAACAGGGGGGGGCAGTTTTCATTTTTTTTTCTTCTTCTTCTTTCTTTTCTCTTTGAAGTATTTTTCTTATTAGCCAATGAAAATGGAATGTAAGGGGCTACTATTTGGGATCATGTCAAACAGTGGACTGTAGGTGTACCCCTACTTTCCGATAAGGTCCAGCAAGTGATGCCACCCAGCTTATCTGCTCTGGTCTCAAGTAGCTGCTGGAACAATGCTGTCTCTTTGGTGAGGGTCCTGGCTGATAAGACGATTCGGTTGCATACGTTGCCACTCTCCCCACGTTGCTTTCGATAGAGCGTGCAATCCATTCATCTCTGGTCTCCAAAGTCAGTGTCACTGGAAAGTAGAGGTCATTTCAAAACAAAGGAAGAGAAGAAAGACAACATGAATTGTATAACAAAAACAAGATAATTATTCAGCGTTAGTCACAATTTTTGACCGTTTCTGATTCCAGGGGACCTGTGGTTTTTGTTAGTAAAATCGGGGCGACTAACCCTAAGTTGGAGAGGCCTGTCTCTTCACAGTGTGGACTCAGTGGTTTGGAGTAGAGGGAGACCCAAGTGAAATGTGTTTTCTCTCAGAGGTCTGGGTCTCCCGGCAGTCGGGCAAAGGTGTCTTCGAGGCTATTGTTGCATTTCATTATAATCAGAACCAGGTAGGCTTAGCTCCACCCCCACCCGATCAATAGAACTTTATTCGACTACTAGCAGTTCAGCACAGCTTTGCTCGGGCCCTATGAACTGTTCATAACTTTATGTGCATATATATATATATATATATATATATATATATATATATATATATATAATATAAACCTGAATGTCTGTGTGTGTGTGTGTGTGTGTGTGTGTGTGTCTGGTCACGAATAGGCTCCTATATGGTTGACTATTTTAAAAAACTGATTACATATAATGATAGAAGATGTATCGAGACACAGGAATGGGTATGTTTGATCCGGCAGAACGGTGGTTCATTAAAATTGTGGGGTCTGCATTCGCGCCTGGTCCACAAAGTATAGAAATAAAAAATTTAAAAAAACGTTTACAAGTCGGTTTTTGATATAGATGTACACAAAAATACTTTGATAAGTATGTTTTAACTTAAATAGGGATGCTATAATAAAATTGTGGGGTCTGCGCTCGCACCTGGCCTCCATGGAATGGAAATAGGCACAAACTTTAATAAAGACTTTTCATATCTATCTGCGTAAGTATACTTTGATAATTATGTTTCAGTTTGAAGAAATATGGTATAATAAAATTATGGGGTGTTCGTTCGCACCTGACCGCCATAGAATGGAAATATGTCACAAAGTTTAACAAGGTTTTTTTAATATAGATCCACAGAATATTGTGATAAGTGTCTCAGTGTGAACAGGTATGTTATAATAAATTATGGGGTTTATCTATTTTATTTTTACTTTCATCATATTTTGCTTTGGTTTTGATACCTCAAATTCGAAGCTATCTCTTTACAACCCTTCTTTTTCATAACCTATCATACTTTCATAAATCAGTATCCATTTTCTGTAGGCTGCTTTTGAACCCAGTCAACGACAGGTACTTTTGCTAGTATATATATATATATATATATATATATATATATATATATTAAAAAGTTTGATTTATGTCCAGGTAACCTACATCTAAAATTTAAAATGTTTAGACCCAAAATTGGCTTAATAGTTTGCTAGAGACCACAAAGAAACTTTGACCCTCTGGTAGCCAAATTTTCGGCTAAAAACTGATTAAAAAGCTTACCCTATATCTGAATACACTTTATGTAAAATTTCAAATGTTTAGACCAAAATTTGGCTGAAAGGTTAATTTTTTTTTAATTTGCCTCCAATTTTTATCCTTTAACATTTCTTTTAGGCTCAAATCAAGTTAAAAGGTTTGATCCATGTCTAAAGAACCTACATCTAAAATTTCAAGTGATTAGACCCAAAATTGGTGGAGGAGTTTGATAGAGTTTTCAAAGGTCAAATCCTTGAACTTTAACCCCTTGACAGCCAAATTTCTGGCCAAAAACTGATTAAAAAGTTTTTCGCAAATCTTAATACCCCTTATGTCAAATATCTAGTTTGTACACTGAAAATTGACAGAGTAATTTGGTAGGAAAATGTACACATACACACACAGACAATTTCACTTTTATAGATATACTAACATTTCAGCCCGGCGTTGCCCGGGTGTTTGGATGTGTATGTTGAGCAAAAAAAAAAAAAAAGTGGTAGTAGGAAGGCAGGTTCGAATCCGTACCGCGAAGGAGGAAAAGAATAGGAAAAAAAACTGACGTCTTTCGTGTTACGACCACCACCAAACTGGAAGTGACTTATGTTTAAATTAAGCTAGACAGTTCAAAGGAGAGGATGACTTTCAAAAATATCAGCCAAAAAAAAAAAAAAGCGACCCCTCTCCTGTAGAAAAGTGCTCAGTTAAAGGTGAAGATATTAATGTTTTTAGCCAATTTTCAATATTTGTCGTCTGAAAGGTGGAACTTCAAAACGATACTGATCTTGGTAAAATCCATCGCCTCTGTCGAAAGTTTTAGGCAGGCATGCAAACATACATACATTTATATATTGTTAGCTCAAATTTTCGACCCAAACTGATGAAAAAGCTTGCCCTATCTCTGAATACACTTTATGTAAAATTTCAAATGTTTAGACCAGAAATTGTCTTTAGTAATTTGGGAGAGACCGTAGAATACAATTTTTTTTTTTAACTTTGACCCCTATTATGACCCCTTAACATTTATTGTTTTGGGCTCAAATGAAGTTATTAAGTCAGATCCATATCCAAGGAACCTATATCTAAAACTTCAAGTGTTTAGACCCAAAATTGGTGGAGGAGTTTGGTAGAGTTCTCAAAGGTCAACTCGTTGAACTTTGACCCCTTAACAGCCAAATTTTTGGCCGAAAACCGATCACAAAGGTTTTCCCAAATCTCAGTAACCTGTATATCAAATTTTGAGTCTGTAGACTCAAAATTGACAGTGTTATTGTGTAGGGAAATGTACACAGACACATAGGCACACAAACACACACACATAGACACATTCACTTTTATAGATATAGAGATAGATTCTCCAGAAACCAATCTCAAAAAGGATTGAGAGAGCTTTTCGCTTTCTTCTTCTCTCTCAATTCATACCTTTCATCATTACTAAAGTGGAAGGGCTCAATTGCCGTCACCCTCACTTCCGTTAAGTCTTTGCCTTTTTTCTATCCCTTTGGCTGGTTTTCCAAAGGCCATCTGTATATGGTAGGATAAGTGAATCAGTCATCATAGTTGATCCCCTTTCCAAAGTGATTTCACGGTCAATCCAATAATTAAAATCCACTCACAATTTATCTAATTGACTTGATTTTCTGGTGGTCCCTCAAATAAAACTTGAGTGCCAATCTTCACAGTGTGGAAACATTTTATGATTCCAACTTAGATCCTTCATCTATCCAGCTTGTGCAGGCGGGGGGGGGAGGGGGGCGCATTTTGATTATCTATAAATATAAAAGCGAAAATGTATGTGTGTTCGCTTTTTCTGTGTGTCTACAAAAGGCTTCTTTCAGAGAAGCGGTCGGTCGGTTCACAACTTTTTAAAACTTTTTATATCACATATAAATCGTAATATCTCACAGTTAACAACAAAGCTCGCCTGTCTATTTAATTTGCTCGATTTCGGGAAGATAAATATTCAACATTTCTCGCTCGCCGCATGTGGGTTAGTCTTTTTCCTATAACATCTTGGGGGGGGGAAAAAAAAGGCGTTCAGCAGTAAATACTATTCCGCAGTCAAATTTGACCTCATTAACTCATTAAAACGGGCACCTGCCAAATCCAAGTAATTAAATAAATTCAAACGTGTTTCCGTTAGCATCTCGCGCTGGGGCAATGGTTAACGTTGCACATTTTTTTTTTTTCACACTTTAATTTACAACTTTGCCTCAACGGTTCGGGTTCGATCCTCATACTTACTTTTTTTTTAACCCCCCCCCACCTCCAAACACCCGGGCAACGCCGGGTACTTTTCGCTAGTCTGTTAAGAAAACAGATTTATTATTTTTTTTGCATCATCATCATCACTGTTACCTCCAACAATGTGAAATCCCCTTGATTTGTGTCAAAAGGAGCACCCAGACGCCAACTGCTTCCTAACCTAGCAAGCAGGGCCACTCGGCATTGCTCAGTCAAGCATCTGTTTACATAGGGAGTTGGGCAGCAAGATGTCTGTTCACATTATACTTAAATTTCTGCAGGTTAGTGAAGCCAGTGAAGTAGTAAACATGAAGAAAAGGAAGACTTTAGGGACCAAATCAGTGAAGGGGTGGGATTTCACTGCTTGTCGAGTTAGGTTGGTTGGTTGTTTTTGTTTTACGGCATATCAACCCTTTTCAGGTTATTTAATGCCGAATCCAAAGATTTTGAAGAAAATTTTTTTAATAGAATATATTTGTTGTTTTCAAGTCGGTTTCTATTTAACCCATAGTTGGGACCCTAACAGGTACTACCACTCCGGGTCAGAGTGGACCTGGGAGGAATGGTAATTAAAGGGTGGCTCCACACTCCCCAAAGCCCGCAAGCTGGGGCCTCACTACTGGATATAGTTTAAGGTCATATATAGGACCGTCGAGTTAGGAGTATATATGTTGGTGGAGTACAAATGCTATGAGTTCATCATAACACTTTCCATCCATAGCGTTTAACAACCTGACGAAGGCCAGAGGAATAGTTGACCGAAACGTTAAACAAAAATTATAAAAGATAAGGATAATAGTCCACAATAATAAAATTAATCATCTCAAAAGAATTCCAATAATCAAATAATAGATTAATTCTGTATTAAAAATTACAGAGTAGCCTAATAATACATAATATGTGCTTATATCTACAAATTTTCATTCCCACTGGAAAAATACAAAAATATATAAATTATAAAATCATAGCTATGTTAGTCAGCTGGGATGATTGAACACTCCAGAAAGACAAAGTGACGTCTACCTCCAAGGAAAACTGGGACACAACTATACCATACCATGTGTGCTATACCCTCATTGAGTCAGGAGAGTACTGAGGAGGAGCAAAAGAAATAAGCTGCAAACTAGGAAATATGAGCACTTGACAAAACGCACCATGGGACTAACGCAGGGTTAAAGATTATCTGCCAGAATTTTATTTTTAACATCATAAAATTTTTATTGATTTTCTTCATTGTTGCATTTTTAAAAAAAAGTTATTGACCTTTTTATAGTGTATCTTCCTCGTGTTTCAGTGATGTTAGCCATTTGGATTCTCGCTTAGAATACAAATTAAATTTAAAACAAAAAAAATCTTTGATATACATACTCATCACAGAATGAAGATGTCATATTCCAAAAATCACCAAAATCGATCAAATATTTTTTTGTAATTAAGAAAATCAAAATTTACGATTTTTGTATACAAAAAAAAAGTTGATTTTGAATAAACAAAATCCCAGTAGCCATATTGAGTTATAGCCCTTGAATTTTAATACATTCCTAAACGACATGCCTGCTTCCATTTCATTCATTATAAAATTTGATTTTCTAAGTTAAAAAAAATACTTGATCAATTTATATAATTTTTAGAATATGACATCTTTGTTCCACGAGACATACTTACATCAGAAAGATTTGCCTGTATTTTCTGTATCTTTGTTTAAGTCAAATTCTTAAGAACCGCCATTTGTTAAAAAAGAAAAAAAACAAAAAATATTCCAGAAACTTTTATTTACATTACAAAAAAAAAAAAAAAAAAAAACATGCCAAATTAAAAAAAAAAAATAAATGCAAAAAATGTTTATAAATAAAATGTTTGAGCATTGTTTTTTTCAAATGGATTTATTGCAAATAAAATGACTTTTTAGATTAGGAAGCTGAATTTGAACAAATAATCGACATTATGATAACATTCCATTATAAAAAAAATTCTTCAGCTGATTTTAAATTGAGCCAAGTTCCATATATGGTGTGTGGACATTGGAGAGACTGAAAAAAAAAAAAGAAAGAAAAGTTATAGAAATTCCATCTGCATAATTTACCGTTAACTGTATTATTTCAGATAAAATATCATTATGTAAAGTTTAACAGTCGACTTGAAGTCCGCGATAAATGGTGTCAGATAAAAAGATTTTAACTTTTTAGCAAGTCGATAGGAATTACTTTACCGGGGGGGGGGGATGTTAAAATATACAATGACTGGTTTCATTCATTTCAGAATTTTAATTTATTACAGAAAGTATAAGTTATCTAGAAATTATCACATTGTATTATTAATACTAAATAAAGTGAATAAGAAGAACAGGTGACTCAAAGTCTGCAGCAAACGGTGTCAGATATAAAAATTATTCAAGAAAAAAATCAATAAATATTTTATAAAATCATATTTTAATACTAAAATCAAATTCAAAACAATTATTTATTATTTTATGAAAAAAAAATAAGTCGAATGCCATTTTTTTTTATCTGAAATTGTTTGCTACAGACTTTGAGTCACTTGTTTTTTTTTTTTTGTTTTCGTTTTTTTTTGATTCACCAACAATATTATTAAACAAAAATTATCCCTTTCTTTTATTAAACAACAACTATAAAAGATGAGGATAGTCTGCAAATAAATAAAATATACAAATTACTCATCTCAAAAGAATCCCAATAATTAAATAATAGATTAATTCTGTATTAAAAATTAGAGTAGCCTAATAATACATAATATGCGCTTTTATCTACAAATAATTATCATTGCCATTTAAATATTCTTTAAATAAATATTTCTCTTCTTTATTTATTATATATTGCAACAATTAATATCTTTTGAAAGGGTTGGGTTCACTAATTTCAAGGGAAATAACTTGCTAAAGTTATTTCCCTTCAATTAGTAAATGTTATTTTCTAAGATTTAATAAAATCATATTGATAATAAGGGAGAGAACTCTTAACGATATGTAACGAAAAATACTATATATAACAGAACATTGTTGCTGCATAAGGAGTAAACATTAATCTATGCTACTATCGTCTGCCAGGGAGTATTACTTGGTTTGTCGTGGGGATGATTCTGGAATTTTTGTTAGTGTCTGGCATGGCAACAAGCTCTCCAGTGGAATCAATGAGATGTGCACATAGACAATAACTTAAATAATATGAAGACAGTAACAGATAAAACAGCATTGCAATAATTAACAAACTTGTTAATCCATTCTATATTTAGTGTATATCGTAGGGAGACTCGATGTTGCCCGGGATTGAATGAGGATCAATGAATGTTCCACACTTCCAATACTTTTATTGTTGTTGATATCAGTGAAATCGCCCATTTTTCGATCAAATCGATTAATTGCTTACTCTAGTTGGGAACCCACAATAGTGCACCAGAAGGAAGCTTCACATGCCTCTCCACAGTAACAGTCCACAATACATTTTAGTCTACACAGCACTGTAGAGAAACTGTTGATTTTATAAAATTATTTTTATATAATGGTTTGAATTAAAGTTTAAAATGCAAAAGTCAAGTATTATCGTTCAATTATGCTCCAAACAGAAACATTCATTTCTAACACATTTTTGTCTTATCAAAGAACCTAACCTACCGTTTGCAGAACATGACTGAGTTTTGAAAAGAAAAAAAAAGGAAAAAAAAAACAATAGCATCAATGATTGGTGCATTTTTGGTTAGGAAGCCAGTATTTTCAAATAGCCTGATCTGGTAGCGCCAGTTGCCCTAACAGGTATTACCACTTTGGGCTAAAGTGGAAGTGAGAGGAATTAAAACTATGGGAAAACTCTACTTTCCCCATAATCCCTAAATGACGCCTCACCACTGCATTATATACTGGTACACTACCTCAATAAGTAGAGATTATGTTAATAGTCTGAGTTTCGTTGAGGATTACATTAAGTGAGAGAAACAAAACCACCTGCAGTTGGATTGATTGAAATGTTACATCCATAGACAAAATGCACTTCAACTGCAGGTGTTGAGTGATAGTACATAACATTAACATCATGTTTTCAGAGAACATGACTGACTTTTTTGTCAGTTGAAGTCCGTAAAGCAAGAGGCCACGTGTACCTGAAGATATAGAGAGAATCTAATTTAATGTCACCTCGATGTCTGCCATTTGCATCTCTCCAATCCCCAAGTAGAAGCAGCCAGTGTAATTGAAGCGGGGGGGGGGGGTATCAAGGATTATATCTCCCAAGAAAAGCACACTAGAAATGCAGGTGTTGAACGATATCACATAGAAATGATGTCTTCTGGGAACAGAACAGAGTGTCTAATCAGTCGAATGATGCTAGATAGAAATGATGTCACATGTTCAGTGGACAGAATAGAGTCAGTTGAAGTTGAGAAGCAAAAGAGGCGTCAGGCATCTGAAAACAGAGAGAAAATATCAATAAATGTCACCCCTATGTCTGCTATTTGCATCTCTCAATCTCCAAGCAGAAGACCAAGTAAGAAGGAATTAATTTTAGTCTAGGTAGTCTCTCCCCACCTTGTGAACAAACTTTCTTTCTCCAATAAATCCTTTGAGATCTCCAAGTTTCCATTATGTTTACATGCCCAAGTAAATTCATTTTGAATTAAATAGAAGATCAACGGTCACAGGGGATCACAGCCCATGCATGGAAATTCAACGATCGGAGAATGAAGAGCAGCACCTGCACACCATATGTATAAAAAACTTTTGTTGATTTAATCGTTCACGGGGTAAATGCACATGTGCACACTACGTATTTGTTGGAAACAACTTTTGCAAACTATTTTGCAAACATTTATGAAAATGTCACAACTGGATGTCTTTTAAGGTCACACCGAGGATCAGATACACTTTAAGACGTTCAAACGATGGAAACGATGTGAATATAGCAACCAAGATGAGATTGTCAATCTCAATGTGCAAAATAATGCAATTTTAAAGTTAAATAAAAAAAATAAGTTAAAAAAAAAAAGTAAATTTAACTTACATGGAGTCGCTTCTGACGGCACCTGTTAAAATAATATCCGTGATAGCAATTATAATTATAATAAATAAAATTGATAAAGATAAAAATACATTTTTTTTTTTAAATAAGGTTCATGTTTGAAATAAGAACGAGAATCGAAAGGCGCAAATTTGAATTTCAATTAAAACCCAATGTTATCGACTTAATTATTATGTCAATTTTCAACTAAAAATAACGTCATCTACTTATTAGTCATGTCACAATTAGTAACATATTACTGCATTATTACATAAAATATGTACTTTCACGATTTTACGATCCACTGATCAGCCATTATTATTTTTGAAATGTAACTTAAAACAAGGAAAGTGACTTATAGTTATCTGTTTATTTAAAGATACAACTTCGCATGTTATCGTTCTTCTAATCTCACATCTCAAATTATAGTTTAGAATTTGTTGAAGTATAACTTAGAATTTTTTTTTTTTTTAAAACTATTAATATATGCATATAACGTGTCACCGCTAAGGTGAGAGAAAGCAAGTGTATCATGTGGCACGCAAGCTCACACAGAAATCTTTCCCTTTGTCTGTGGGTAGGAAGATGAGATCTCTATTTCTTGCGTTTTCGAGTGTAGTTCGTTGAGATCTTGTTTGGTTGCGTATAATTCTATTCTCTTCGCATTGTAATATGGAGAAAATATCTCATTTTAAACTCTTACTCTAATATTTATCGAACTAAAATACAGTAAGATAAAAAATGCGTCTGACAAATCGATATTTGATTCAGACTATCCATATTGTTTTTCTCCTTTCAACGTGTTTTAAAATACCAAAAACGTATTTCGTTTTAAGAAAAACCTTCTCCGGCTAAGCAAATTATTACAATTTAGGTATATAAAACAGACACACAGGGATAAACAAGTAATTAAAAATGACAATTATTAATTCTCGGCAACACAGGATATGTACTGCTATATAAGTACAAACATACGTTCATTTTACTATAGATATTCAGATATCTAACTCTTAATCTCGTCTTATCAATTTATCAATTATTTCATTGACTTTGCTTTTCTGTTTCGTCTTTGTTTTCTCTTTGTTACACATTTTCGTCCATGTCCGCAATAAAATCGCACACGATTGTACACGCTCCCCGGGTAAACTCCAGTAAATTGATTAGCAAGTCAAATCAGCTAAAAGGAGATACATATATTATAAAGGAGAGAGAAACACAATATTACTGGAGTGCGTTACCTTTAATAATAATATTTGATGTCTAATTCACTGTATATAAAGAGAGAGAGAGACTCATTCTTTTTTATAGACTCCAATAATTCTTGTCATATTTGTTGCGGTTATGCACATTTACACTTTGCACAGCCATCTTCCTACATTCTAAATGAGAGACATAGAAACCGTACAGATGAACAGTTTTTTATTATTGTTATAAAGCTCTATGAGAAAGTATATTGAGTACTTAGCATGTACAAGCATGGAAAACATTGTGGCCTTGTTCAATTTCATGTTCAACCCTTTCAATGCATGTTTAATGTTAGCCATATATATATATATATATATATATATATCAAATCCCCAAAACAGTATTTCATGGTAAACAACTGATGATCCCTTAAAAAATAAATTATTAGTACTATAGTAAATTCGAGAGCGAGTTGATGCAATGATTAAATGACTTACTGACTAGATGGTTTTCTAACGAACGATAAAAAATATTTTTTTGTATAGTTTTAAAGGTTAAAAACTTCAAAGACTATATATATATATATATATATATATATAAAAGCGAAAATGTATGTATGTTTGTATGTGTGTTCGCTTTTTCTGTATGTCTACAAAAGGCTTCTTTCAGAGAAGCGGTCGCTCGCCTAACAACTTTTTAAAACTTTTTATAGCACATATAAATCGTAATATCTCACAGTTAACAACGAAGCTCGCCTGTCTATTTAATTTGCTCGATTTCGGGAAGATAAATATTCAACATTTCTCGCTCGCCGCATGTGGGTTAGTCTTTTTCCTATAACATCTTGGGAAAATAAAAATCCCGCAGTCAAACTTGACCTCATTAACTCATTAAAACGGGCACCTGCCAAATCCAAGTAATTAAATAAATTAAAACGTGTTTCCGTTAGCATCTCGCGGTGGGGCAATCGTTAACATCGCACGTTTTTTTTTTCACACTTTAATTTACAACTTTGCCTCAACGGTTCGGGTTTGATCCTCATACTTACTTTTTTTTTTTACCCCCCCCCCCCCATACACCTCCAAACACCCGAGAAACGCCGGGTAACCCTCGCTAGTATATATATATATATATATATATATATAGGGAAAATTTATGAAATAATGAGTTGAAGAATAGTGAATCGTTGAAATAATGTTTACCTTGTAATCTTGGATAGAGGAGCAGTTTTACTTTTATTGAAATGAGGATGATGATGAGGAGAAGCAAGACAATTGCGATACCAATCGTCACCGGCAACCAAATTCGCACTGAAAAAGAGATGAAAACATGCAACCACCTTCAAACATTTACATCAAACTTTAAAAGAAAAAAATTAAAAACGCTACCAGAACAAATAATGGTCAACAACTTAGTTCATACCTACACTCATCTACCTGCACCCAAAAACATCTTAATTAAAATACATAAATTTGAGAATTGCATACAATAGTAAAGTAACAGTCGCAAGGAAGGTGGCTTCCTTCTACCATGCTAGAAAATTGCTCATGCCAGATATATCACCTAAGCCACAATTTGCCCATATATGTAGTATTGTTGTCACATCTGGGCTAGTGTTTCTACCATTAGTCTCTCACTCTAATACAGTGTCCAAAAAAAAAAAAAATAATTAATTCTAATAACTCTCACACTGTTGGCCAAGCTCCAACCTCTGTCCCACAACCACTATGTTGCATCCCTGTGCCCGTTTATACAAGTAAGTTAATGGAATTCGTTCTGATGAACTCATAGCACTTGTGCATACTCCTGACTAACCCGACAAGCAGCAAAATCCCACCACTTCATTGTTGAGATCCCTAAATGCTGCAAAACCTTCTACTCTAATAGTTTATTCTTGCAGACTGATAGACTTTTTTAAATTCCCTCCCTTTTTCCTGCTTCTTTGACTGTACTAATCTGCTGAAGTTTAAATGTAATGTGAACAGAGATTTTGCTGCTCAAATCCCCGCCGACCTCTGTTAGACATGATCATAAATACTAGCCTCTTATGTTCCAAGTGGCAATATGCCTTGTTTGGGGGTGAAAAAGAATTTAAAAAAATAAATAAATAAAATAAATAAAATGCTACAAAGATTAAAAACAAAAACAATATGTACATGCACATAAAAGTTTTAATGTTAAAAAAATTTTAATTAAAAAAAGATACAAAAATTAAAAACAATATATAGATACACATAAATATTTCAATGTAAAAAATAATTTAATTAAAAAAAATACTACAAAAATAAAAACAATATATACATACACAAACGTTTTAATGTAAAAAAGAATTTAATTAAAAAAATGCTAAAAAAACTACAAACAATATACGCATGCACATAAACGTTTTAATGTTAAAAAAAAACTTTAATAAAAAAAAAATCAAATGGTCAAAATGAGAAAAGCTTCTCTATTCGTCATAAATCTAAAAGTGAACGAATTGATACTCACTTTTTGAACAGTTGGGTCCTTTAAAGCCTATCAGACATTTACAATGGTAAGTTGTTCCATTATTTATACATTCACCACTGTTTAAACAAGGTTGATTTACACAATGGTTCGCTGTGAAAGGAAAATCAAGAATGATATGATAGATGTGTTGATGAATGATTAAAGACTGGCTTGGATCTGATAACATCAGATAAAGATTATCTGAACTGTATAGGGCAACAGGTATACAACAGGAGACTATGTTGGTTTGGTCATGTTGAAAGAATGTTTTGGGGTTGGGTGTAGAATAGTTGAGGTAGCATATTCAGTTCATATGAGGACGGCCCGGAAAAACATTCTTTTTTTTTTGGTTAGTTGCTCGAGACGAGACATGCAGCCACTTAATGTAAGGCGGTAACAAACACGTTGATTATTGCAAAGACAAGAGATGCTTATTGACCTTAGTCTTGAAAAGACCAAGGATGTAGGTAGAAGAAAAACAGTGAGGCATCGATAAGAATTCACTTAAAAAAGAGGAATACATAAAAATAAAGACCTGGCCAGAGATAGATTAGTTTGAAAGTCAATTTCTAAAAGCTGCCCAACACATGCCAACATGTAAAATATATGTTAAACCAAAGAATCTGACAAAGAGTTTTGCTAAAGATTGGAATAAGTTAACACAAATGTAATAAACTAGATGATATTCACAAAAAAAACATTGCATGAAAATTAAAACAAAGAATCAATAACGTCATCAAAAAAAGTGTTTTTCTCTTTTATACAGTTATTTAAGATGGAGATGAACATGTATTACCCTCTTATAGAAATAAATAATCTCTTGTGTTTATCAGCTAAAACCCTTAGTACGATAAACATGCATCAACTAAAAGAAAGAATAGAGGACGTTAGACTGATGCTTCATTGAACTACACGTTTTAAAAAATGGGCAAAACAACAGAAAGCTGGATATCCAAGAGGAGAAAGTTTCCACAGACCAAATGGAAAAGGACACAAATACCAACATGAATGTCAGTTGGAAGTATGAATGAATGGTCAGTATAAGAAAAATCGTGTGTTCTATAAATAAACAGATTTTTGTTAGAACGAACAAACTAATTGTGCTCGTGTTTTTATTATTTTTTGCTATTTTGTGAAAAGCGATAATTTAAAAAGTAAAAAGAAAGCTAACAGAAATAAGACAAGGGAGGCCACTCTTCAACAGACGACAGCACAGATTTTAAAATCACGGTTATCCCCCTTTCAATGTTTTATATATAAGTGAAATTATAATTATATAATTAAATAATTATTTTTATACCTACAGACACTAATGTTTCATGCCAAATGCTTACGCAATCATGACAATTCCTGCCGGTAAAGAGATTCGAACCCAGATATAAGGCCAGATTTGACTATATGCTTCACCTCTACCTCTGGGCCACCAAACAATTGCCCCAAGAATGAAGGGTATTAACTAATAAACGCTCAATTCGGGCACAGACAGACAATCCAGAGTGTTCAAACGAAAGTGACGTGAAATTATATAAACATCAGAACAATCCCACATAAATTAATCTAGGTTACGTCGATGTTAATAGTCTTATAAGGGGTTCAATGAGACGATTAATAGCGGTGAAACAGATTCATACCTGAAGGATTTTTCTGCTGTTTATATAATTGTATAATTTAATTACAAAATTTCTGCATATGTATTGAGCACTTTTGAAAAAGTATTGTTTTCTTTTTAGTTCAATACATGTAAACTTAGTTTATATATAAATAATATATATATATATATATATATATATAAGATGTATAATATATATATAATATATATATATATGTATAACATATAAAATATATAAAATATATATACAGATAATATGCATATAATATATATACATGTAATATGTATATAATATATATATATATATACATGTAATATGTATATAATATATATGATATATATACATGTAATATGCATATAATATATAAATGACATATATATATATATATTATATATAAAATATACGTATATAATATAATATATATATATAACATACAAATATAATATACATATATTAATATACATATATAATATATATATATATACATAATATAATATACAAATATATATATATATATATATAATATACAAATATAATATACATATATTAATATACATATATAATATATATATATACAAATATAATATATATTTGTATATATAATATACAAATATATATATATATATATAAAATATACAAATATAATATACATATATTAATATACATATATAATATATATATACAAATATAATATATATTTGTATATATAATATACAAATATATATATATATATATAAAATATACAAAGATAATATATATATATATATAAAATATACAAAGATAATATATATATATAATATACAAATATAATATATATATATATAATATACAAATATAATATATATATATATGATATACAAATATAATATATATATATATGATATACAAATATAATATATATATATATGATATACAAATATAATATATATATATAAAATATACAAATATAATATATATATATAATATACAAATATAATATATATATATATATGATATACAAATATAATATATATATATAATATACAAATATAATATATATATATATATGATATACAAATATAATATATATATATATATGATATACAAATATAATATATATATATAAAATATACAAATATAATATATATATAATATACAAATATAATATATATATATATAATATACAAATATAATATATATATATATATGATATACAAATATAATATATATATATAAAATATACAAATATAATATATATATATATATGATATACAAATATAATATATATATATAAAATATACAAATATAATATATATATATAAAATATACAAATATAATATATATATATAATATACAAATATAATATATATATATATAATATACAAATATAATATATATATATATATAATATACAAATATAATATATATATATAATATACAAATATAATATATATATATATAATATACAAATATAATATATATATATAATATACAAATATAATATATATATATATAATATACAAATATAATATATATAATATACAAATATAATAAATATACAAATATATATATATTATATATATAATATACATATATTATATATACAACATACATATATAATATACATATATAATATAACATACATATATAATATATATAATATACATATATAATGTATATAATATACATATATAATGTATATAATATAATGTACATACATAAGATATATAACCTACATATATAATATATATAATATGCATATAATATATATATATACTATATATAATATACATATAATATACATATATAATATATACATATAATAATATATACGTATAATATATACAAATAATATACAATATATACATATAATATAATATACATATAATATATACATATTATATATATAATATATAGATATAATATACATGTATAATATTTACATATAATATAATATACAATATATACATATAATATATATAAATAATATACAATATATACATATAATATAATATACATATAATATATATATAATATATACATATAATATACATGTATAATATATACATATAATATACATATATATATATAATATATATAATACATATAGAATATATACAATATATAGTTCATATATAATATATATAATATATAATTCATATATAATATACTAGCGTGGGTACCCGGCGTTGCCCGAGTGTTTGTTTCCGGGACGGGGGGGGGGGTTTAAAAAATGTTATGGTAGGTAAGTAGGAAGGATCAAACCCGGAGTCATGAGTAAAAGTAGGAAAATAAAGTGTGAAAAAAAAACAAAAAACATCTGCAACGTAAACAGTTCGGCCACCAAGAAAAGTCCATTCCAGTTGTTTAGGAAAAAAAACAAAAAAAAAAAAAACGACTACGGTAGGTCGGCGCGAACGTGAAAATATAATGTGAATTGTCCAGCACGCTAACCACTACGCCACAGAGCACTGCAGCTTAGTTTAGTGCTTTTAAATAACTTCACATGAAAGAACTACGAAGCCAAACCGGTGTTCTCTTCTCAACTGTTCCTTGTGAACGATCCCCAAACGGTGTTTAGTGGTGGCAGGGGGAGGAGGAATTTATTAGAGAGAAAATATTTTACCACTTCCATTGATCTTAACCGATTTTTGCCGTGACTTCTCAGCAGTAAAAATTATAGAAATCTAAGATTATCAGGGAATTTGAGAAATAATAAGCCTATAACACACCTCAGATATTGTTCTGCCGTTTGTGCATATTATATTTGCATGAAATATCTTGATTTTTAATCCTATTAAGGTCAAAATCAGACGGGGAAAAATGAGTTCATTTTATTTATATAGAGATAATATTTATAATATATAATTATTATATAATATATATTATATATATAATATATAATTCATATATAATATATATTGCATATACATGTATATAATATATAATTCATATATAATAATTTAAATATATATAATTTACATATATATATATATAATATATAAAAACATATATAATTTATATATATATATAAACAAATATATAATTTATATATAATATATGAATAATTTATATATATATATAATATAAAAATAATTCATATATATATCTGTAATATATATATATATATTATATATAATATATATAATATACGTAATATATATAATATATATATCATATATATATAATATATATACAATATTTATATATAATATATATAATATATATGTAATATTTATATATATAATATATATTAAATATATACAATACTTTTTATAATATATATAAAACATATATATATATAATATATATAAAATATATATATATAATATTATAAAATATATATATAATATATATAATATATATAAAAAATATATATATATATAATATATATATATATTATAAAAATATATATATAATATATATTATATATAAAATATAATATCTAATAAAGATATATATATTATACATAATATATATAATATATATAATACACATAATATACATATATAATATATATAATACACATAATATACATATATAATATATATATATATAATATACATATATATAACAAAATATAATATACATATATAATATATTTATAATATAATATATATATATATATATACAATATACATATAATATATATGTAATATGTAATATAATATACATAAATAATACATATAATATACATATAATATATATGTAATATGTAATATAATATACATATATAATACATACAATATACATATATAATATATATTATAATATAAATATATAATATATAGAATATAATACACATATACATTACATATAATATAATATACATATATAATATATATAATATACATATATAATATATATAATATACAATATATATAATGTATAAATAATATATATATATTTACATATTATATAATATATATATTATATATATATTATATAAAATATATATATAAAAAATATATATATATATATGTTATATAAAATATATATTATATAAAATATATATATCTAAAATATATATGTATAATATATTATATAAAATATGTATATATATAATATATTATAAAAATGTTATATAAAATATATACGATATATATATAATATATATATATATTATATAATATATATTGTATAGTATATATATAATATATAATATAGTATATATAATATATATATATATAGTATATATATATAATATATAATATAGTATATATAATATATATATAATATAGTATATATATAATATAGTATATATAAATTAGTATACATATAATATATATAATATATATATAATATAGTATATGTATAATATATATAATATAGTATATATATAATATATATATAATATAGTATATATATAATATATATATAATATAGTATATATATAATATATATATAATATAGTATATATATAATATATATATAATATAGTATATATATAATATAGTATATAGTATATATATAATATATAATATACATATAATATAGTATATAATATATATATATATATATATAATATATATATATAATATAGTATATAATATATATATAATATATATATACATAATATATAATATATATACATAATATATATAATATAGTATATAATATATATATAATATATATAATATAGTATATAATATATATATAATATATATAATATATATATACAATACATAATATACATATAATATAGTATATAATATATATATATAATATATATAATATATAATATATATAATATATATATACAATACATAATATATTTAATATATATATAATATATATATAATATATATAATATATATACAATATATAATATATATAATATATATAATATATATTATAAATATATAATATATATTATAAATATATAATATATATAATATATATATAATAAATATAATATATATAATATATATAATATATATATAATATAATATAATATATATAATATAATATAATATATATAATATAATATATATATAATATAATATATATAATATAATATATATATAATATATATAATATAATATATAATATATATAATATATAATATATATATAATATATATAATATATATAATATATATAATATAATATATAATATATATATAATATATATAATATATAATATATATATAATATATATAATATATAATATATATATAATATATATAATATATAATACATATAATATAATACATATATAATATAATATATATATGATATATATAATATAATATATATATGATATATATAATATAATATATATATAATATATATAATATAATATATATATAATATATATAATATAATATAATATAATATAATATATATATACATATATTCAAATATTTTTCCTTATTCCGATACAATTACTGATTCTTATTCTTTTTAAATCAGTAAATATTTAACTATAAAATCATTTATCCTGATTACCTTAAAAACACGTGAAATGTGCATATATTTTCTCAAACATAAAAAAAACACTTGTAGGCGATGATCTATGGGTTTTAGCTTCACAGGTAGTTTAAAATCAATAAAAAAGTTAATTAAGAGAATTGTTTTTGGCATCAGAAAATATGCACACATTTTTCTGATTTCAATACCCTAAAAAGTTATGATTTTTTCAATTTCCTATTCTGTATAATCATCCCAACACTATTATATATTCAACATTAATAATTATATACTCAACACTATCATTATATACTCAACACTAATAATTATATATTCAACATTAATATTTATATATTCTTCAAACAGTATGGTTCTGAATCACTTATCTGCCTTTTATAAAGACTAAAGTCAAAATATAATGTTATTAAAACTTTTTTTTTTTTAAATTTTATTCACAAACAAGGCGCAGTGCCACTAAGTCATAAGGGGATATTATTTTGAACCAGATTCGCAGGGATACTGTGTAGAGAGTGTGGTGACGATGGGAATTTCCATCTTTTACAGAAATCCAAAATCTATATGAAAAATTTTCTTTGATTTATTTTTGAGATTAATACATATCTACTCAATTTTTTTCTTTGAGGGGAGTAGTAAATACCGGCCATTAAGGCATTCAATGTCTACATCTAAGATTAAGCTTTTCTTTGGTGAGGGGGTAGGAAAATGCTTATTCTCAATAAAGCTATATTTAAATACCACCATAATACTTAGTTTTGTTCATAAATAGACACCCACTGTATATCATGCGTCAGTTTAAAAAAAATTGAAATTTGTACATCATAATTTATAATTCATGGCTTATGGTAAAGAGATACATCAGATTTGATTGCATAATCAGAAAGAACACAGAATTTTACATAAGAGTGCCAAGTTTCATGAGAATAGCTTGGAAAATAAATAAATGGTGGCGAAATTACCGAATTTCTTGAAATGTTGAGGTCCATAATTTAGCCCACTTTTTCTAAAAGAAAAATGCCCACGGAAAAGCCTAAATTTTGGCACTTAAAATTCTCATAACTTTTGAATTACTGATGGTATTTGCATAATTCAAACGGGTTTAAGCATGTTTTACATAGCTATTTTCATGCAAGTTGATAAAATAACAATTATCTAAAAAGAAAAAATCAACTTGTAATGCTATATATATATATACACATATATATATATATATATATATATATATATATATATATACACATATATATATATATATATATATATATATATATATATATATATACACACACAATGTATACTATATTAATGCAATATCATACAAAAGGAAAAGAATAATAGCTGAATAGGTTTACAATTACAAAAAAAAAAAAAAAATCGAAATATACTTACGATATACACGTAAAGTGTACGAAGCGTCAAATGTGATTCCCCAACAATTAATGGAAATGCCATCATCTGCTGCAGTAACATTTGTGATGTTAATATATGAAGCCGATTCATTCAAGCAACCGACACTCGTCCGACCTTTCAGCGGATAAGATATAGAGTTGGATTCTCGTTCGCGGAGATGACCTCTTTCACATGTCCGTTTTGGAATGGCATAATTGTAACAATAGAGCCATGGGTCACCAACGTATTCACCACCAGTACTTGGCCAGTCCCAGCACACAAAATACGCATTTTGTGCCTCTGGATTCCAAGAGCAGATGAGAGTCACATCTGAGCCGGGCAAGACATAGCCAGCTACATCTTCAGACGTTGTACTGATGTTTGCTTGGGATATGGCATCTGGGATTGTCAAGATTAAAATAAAATACATAAAACATGGAATAATAAAAATATTTCATAAAAAAGATAAAATTTCAGTACAAGTCTAGGGTTCAACCTAATACAAAAAAAAAATACAAAAAATCTTTATGATGTACATACCCATTACAGAATGAATATGCCATATTCCTGACATCATGTAAATTGATGAAGTAGTTCTTTTTTTTTAAACTAATAAAATCAAATTTTATGAGGAAGTGAGTATGGTGTGTTGCGGTCTGCCATCTTTAAAATTAATTCAATATGAAATAATGAGGAGTTCGGAAGAAGAAATATAGTTTATGTATTCTTTTTTATATGGGTTTTATCTTGTTTTTTATGTATAAAAACAAATAAACAAACAAACAAAAACAATAACTCAGGATTAAAAGTGGTGAAAAAAAGAGTTCATTGATGATGGAGAAGAGAAAAAGCGGTCGCCCTTTAATCCAGAGAAAAAAAGGGAGGGAAGGGGGTTAGTTCCGAATTGGGATCAACAGTTCGTTTAAAAGGTCCATCCACATGGTAAACTCCGGTCAAGTATCTGCCGAATTGCAACAACAAAAGTCTTTTTGGTGAGGGATAAAGGAAGAGAAATTCACAAACCTGTTTATCATGCGAGTCCAAATCGAAGACCCTTATTTCCATTTTAGGGTAATATGTCACCGCATATAACATTTCTTTTTCTTTCATTGTCCTCTCCATTCTTTTTCTTTTCAGAGTCCAGTGAAAAACAAAAAAAAAAGGAGAAACATTCATTGCTCTTCATGGCTAACTCAGATTCAACCGTATAACATTTTTCCTTTTTAAGCTATCATTCACTTCATCGCCTCTGATTCTATGAGCCAAGAAAACAAATACGTTGCCTTCTCTTGGCGATTTGTGAACCCAGACTGCCTCTCTTTCCTTCTTCCTTTTCCTCTCCGCCTCGTTTGCTGCTGCTGCTCGTGTTCCCTACAACGTTTGCATGGTTTCGCATTGATTCTAAAAATAACTTGACCCCAGCAGTGTCATGGTTGTATCCGCTCTGCCATGGACTTGCGTCCACTCGGGGGGGGGGGGGGGGTCATTTGTGTCTTGTGCTTCTTCGTGACAGCACAATCATTGTGTCTTCATTAAAAATAGGTCCAACACTTACTGTGCCTTTATCTGGAATGTCATCAACCAAGTCGTCATCTTCCCCCACAGTGGGTGTTCACTCCCCCAGCATCTCATTGGTGGTCATAAATCTCTCACTTCCACTTCCTGAAGGCATGTTAGAGCAGGTCATTGGTGGGCCCGGTCCTACTATAGGTTGCAGGTCTTTCACATGGTGTGGCATTCCATTGACCAATATATTTTGTGTACTGGTATTCCCAGTCACACGTCCCGCTCCATACTTTGTAGTACATCGTCCGTGTGGAGCCTTTACCCACACTCGGTCACCCACTGTGTGGACAGTTTGCTGTTGATTGTCTATCGGTATCATTATTCCATCAGTTCCTTTAAGCTATGTACAGTACTGATGGACCATATTGGCCAGTGCTGTAGCAGAGGACAAGTCATCCTGCGGCGTAACATTGTACAAATATACTGTCTCCGGTATAGTACATGGTTTCCTGCCTGCAATCCTTTTCACACTTCTATGACATCACTCGATGATGGAGTTACCAGAAGGAACATATGCACAATTAAATCAAAGTCTGATTCTCCATGAAGGCTTTTAGCAAGCTGCTCAAAAGGCAGTGTCATTATCCGTTAGAATTTCTGACAGCAGACATTGTTCATAGAAAAGTCTTTAGTTGATTGATTATACGTTTTGCATCTTGCCAAGCGAGGCGTCGCCAGACGGCAAACTGAGCAGGGCCGCAGTCAATTAATGTCAAAAAATGGGCCCCATCACAATGAGTGATATCCATCGCTATTCTATGCCATGTTTGTTTAACATTTAAAGTCTCTTTTGACCAGTGTATGGGTGACGGATCGATCGACTGACACTCTTTGCATTCTTTGACGACAGTTCTCACAGCACTTTTAGAAACCCCAGGATTAATTTGCTTCACACCAGGATGAACGCTTTGCTGGCGAACAATTTGGATTCGGTCTAATCCGACCGAGTTCACAGATGCAATGCAGACAGGTTCTACAGGTTCGGTGTTCCTTTTAATCCCATCAAGCCACCGCTGAGACACTCATCAATTCATACGCCTTGTTTTGGCTAGATTTGACCAAGACTACATCCATCGACAGTGCATATTCCTTCACCAGTTTCATTATTGTGTCAAGACACCATCGGATGAGCATCTCACTCATAGCTTTAGTCCATACCTTGGCTCTGCTGGTAAGGATATTCAAGACCCATTTATGGACACATACGGAATCAGTGAATAAGTGTAAGGTGTTCATCTTCCAGAGGATTGCCAAGTTCATTCCTTTAATGATCGCATAGAGTTCTGCTAGGTATATATGTTAGGAATCCTTTTCTGGACGTAACCAGCATGCATCCTCTATCACAGTCCCATTATATATCAATGACACACCGTTAGCGAGAGAATTTGCATCGACCCAGACGTCAAGAGCTTTGCTTTTGATGCACCATTTGCGACAGATCTTTGTGGAGTCTGGTGAGAACTTTCTTGATCATAGTTTTGATAAATGCCACAGCAACACAAAGCCAACCACCCACAGGAAGGTGTCCAAACAACTTGCCACAAAGTGAAAATATATTTCGTCGCATAACAGCATGAGGTATGTCTGGGATCTTGTTTCCTCTTCTCCAACGCAGAGTATTATGCTCTCCCCAGAACTGCAAACCAAGCACTCATGCACTATCCTGCAGTTTCCCTGGTTCTTTGCTGAGAAGTCTGAAGTTGCTGAGATGCTCCTTCACATGTGCTGCAGACAACACTTTCGTCGACATATACATTTTCAATATAAGCGGATGTTGCCTGGTGTATACGCTTGTCCTTCGTCAGGATAGCATCATAGATGGTTTGCATCATAGATGGTGCCACATTGAGTCTGAACCCCATACGGATCAGGCAATACCTCTGTTCTTTGATCATTACTGTTTGGTATAGCCACAGTGATTTGTGCACACTTACTTGAAGGTATGCTTTGCGAAGGTCCAACACCGATACATTTGATCCTGCCTGCCGTCATTCTCTTAGTTTTTCAGTGCATATGTCTGCACAGGCCGTAAATGGGTCTATATGTTTATTCAACTCCCGATAGTCGAGCACTGGCCTCACCTTTTGTTGGTTCTACTGAATGACCACCATTAGTGGGATCAGGCCCTTTGAGGCCCCAATTCTTTCTCTGGGTACAGAACCAACCATCCATTATCAATCCAGGCCTGTACCTCAGCATCATAGTCTCCACGGGCTGTCGCAGGGATGTTATACTCTGGCACTCTAGTGTATAATTTTTGTTGTGGCTGATCATCAAACCACTTTCACGACACGGTTCAGGTTTTGGTGCGTTGGTCGAAGTCGGGTTGTTCCAGCTGAATGGTTGCACCCAAAGCAAAAGCTGTCCCAACAAAATGTGCCTTGCCTCTCTTATCAATATGCACGCCATCAAATTTCTTTATGACATCCATCCCTAGAAGAAGGTCAAACCCCAATCGTTTTCCATCCACCACCAATATGTCAGTCTTCAGAGGGTTCCTGTTGGCTAATGTTAATGTTATGGTGCCAACACCATGAGTTAACAGACACTTCTATCCTGCCGTCAGAATTGTGGTATTCTTTCATATCTTGTGTCGACATAACGACCCACTTACAACCGATGATGAGCATCCAGAATCCACCAACACTATCCAATCTAGCCCGTCAATCTTTACCTTCATCACAGGGAGCACCTCCTCTAGTTTATGTGGGGAGAGAGTGGTGTTGGCCTCTCGCCCCCTTGCCTCATTTCCCGGACACCTTGATGCCACATGTCTTTGCTTCTTGCATCGATAACAGTATATCTCTGAAAGCACCCTGCCTGTTTTGCCCACAGGCTGCCGGCAGTCTCTGGCAAAGTGATTGGGATCTCCACACTTGTGGCACTGCACTATAACTGCATCCTGTTGATCAGAGGTTGAAAGTTGGCCCACAGATACATGAGGAAAAATTGTGCGTCTCTTGATTGCTGCAGCAACAAGTTTCTCCACTTCTGCCTCCTCCATCGTAAGAGCCCAGGCACTCGCAAGAATCTGCTCCAGAGTCATTCATTCCATTCTGAAAGATCCCCGCAATCATTGCCAGAACTGGGGAGTCCTGACACAAAAGCACAGCTGAGCTATCGAGGGGTTTTCTTCTATTAACCGCGCAAGATCCTGCAGGTCACCCACATATTCATTGACAGTTTCCCCAGGACACAAATGACAGGAGACAAACTTGTCATATGTCAAAAAAGGGTCCGGCGCAAAAGGCACGAGGAGGGCTCGTTTTACTTGCTTCAAATCCACCCTTTAATCATGGGTTAATCTCCGGTATATGGACAGCATGCCACCTTTTAGCCTGAATGGTAAAACATGCTCAACATTGTCAACCCCACACATTTCACACACCAGTTCCATCTGTTTCAACCATTCAGACACTGTGTGATCAGGTGAGATGCCATGATATTCAGAAATAATATGGATATCAAATGCTTTGCCTGCCATTTGTAAGCCGAAATAGCTTGAAAACTGGTGGGTCCTTCCAGCCTCACTTTCTTTCTCACTTTGAGCCGGAACTTTCTTTAGGAAGGGACTTTCCTCGCCTCTCACCATTTTTTCTGCTTGAGCCTATCCGTCCAGGTTCGGTCTTTTATTCCTCTCAAATCTTGAGAATTCTCGCAGTTTGTCTCACCCTCTTTCCCATAAAACCAACCATGCCTATTGCTTCTTCTCCTTCCTCTTCTTCCTCTCCCAGCCCCTGTGTATTGACAGCAAACAGAACGGACTTTCTGTCTTTTGGAGGTGAGTGCATTAGAAGAATTACTACTACTACTACTACTACTACTACAGGTATCTTATTTATTAAATTGTTAAGTGAAAGCACAAACTAGTTACAAAACTCCTTCCCCCTCCAATGTTAAGAATACGAGTTTCGAAATAATAAGTTATTATTTCAGTATGGTCTACTTTCTAAGCTTTGAAATATTGAAATTTGGAAAAGAAGGAAAAGGAAAATGTGTTAAATTAATGGAAAAATTTAAATTAAACAGCCAAAACTAATGAGTTAAATGAAAGATGTTAAACCATACACGTTAAATGAAACACATGAAACAATACACATGAACTGAAACACGTTAAACAATACACGGTAAACAATACACGTTAAACAAAACACATTAAATGAAACACATTAAATGATCTTACTGGGAAAATCAAATTTGTACCAAGCTGATTGGAATGATGCTGTTCGACTTTTGCAAGAGATGCGGATAGCATCACTGTCTTCTGCAATGTTAGTGATTGTTAACAATAATGCAGATCCATTGAGACATCTCACAGAAGTGTTCCAATTTGTGTGTCGATATCCAACACCCAAACTCCTCTTTGGGATCAACGTTCCATTGTTACACGTACGATTTTCTGGTGTTGCATACAGAAATATGTAGGTTTTACCGGGTATATTCCACATCACTCCGCTCACACTCACCTCTTCTGTGTCCTGCCATGCACATACAAGTTCAGTTGATTTGCCTGCAATTAGCACGCCATTGTTACTGATTACGTCTATTTTGGCAGCTAACGATTCTGGAAGAGAAATTTTGAAAGTTTTAACAATAATAAAATAAAAAAGTTAAAGTCAAAATCATTTTGGGGGGATTTCTTAAAAAGAAACTTGAATTGAATGAAGATAAAAATGTTTTAATTTAAAAAGAAAAAAAAAAAAAGGAAATATAAATAAATTTAATAAAATGAAATTTTAAGTTTTGTCCAGATTTAAATTTGCTAGAATTTTAAAGGGCGTTTTATGAAAATTCAACCACTCACATTTAATTTTTAGACAGTTTTGTACAAATCGCAAAGAACTACATCACTCTACACCAAACTAACCCGCTGAACACAGTTACCTCAATTTTGACAGCTACCACCCTACGGAAATTGCTCCAGACTTGATATAAGGAGCTTAAAAAAATACTCCAAAGTCTAACCCTAACTTGATAAGTGTTAGGTAGATTATGACCTGGAAAACAGCAACTCTTTAATGTTTCTTGCTGATGGAATGTGAGGACTAAAGAAGAAAATAATGAACGTGAGGATTACAAGTTCCTGTACAAATCACAAAGAACCACATATCACTCTACATCAAAGCCACTGACGGACACAGCTGCCACCCTAACAGCATAAAACGATTCATTATTTACAGTCAATGCCTGCATGTCAAAAGAATCTGCTGAAATTCAGATGAGCATGAAACACAGTTAGAAATTTTAGGTGAAAACTTCCTCCGTAGAAACGATCGTTTCAAAATAATCAAACAATTCATAAAAAAGAAATCATCTATAATATAAATCTCACCTGTCTGTTTAAATGTATGTATGTATGTATGTACATCTGCCTAAAACTTTCAACAGAGTCAATGGATTTTCACGAGATAGGTATTGTTTTGAAGCTCGACGTTTCGGACGACAAATATCGAAAAACTATCTAAACACATTAATTCTTTCACCCTCAACTGGACACTTTTCTACAAGGAGGAGTCGCTTTTTTCACCAATATTTTTATAGTCATCTACTCCTTTTGATTGACTAGCCTTAATTTAAACCTTCGCCACTTCCGGTTTGGTGATGGGCACAATGGCAAAGACATCAATTTTTTTTTTTTCATGTTCTTTTCCTCCTTCATGGTAGGTGTTCAAGCCTGCCTGCCGGCCTGCCTGCCTACTACAAACTTTGTTTTTGTTGCTCAACACACACCTATAAACATCCGGGCAATGCCAGGAACCCAGGCTAGTCTATAATATAAATCTGACCTGTCTGTTTAAATGTATGTATGTCTGCCTAAAACTTTCGACAGAGGTGACAGATTTTCACGAGAATGGTATTATTTTGAAGCTCGACGTCTCAGACGACAAATATCGAAAAATTTGGCCAAAAATATTAATTCCTTCACCCTCAACTAGGCAGTTTTCTACAAGGAGGGATCGATTTTTTGCAAGTTGTCATAATGATTGGATTGACTTTGCCTAATTTTAACATTACAAACTTCCAGTCGCGTCATGGAGTAACGTTAAGACATCAGATTTTCTTTCACCTTCTTTTCTGCCTTTGCATCACAGGTTCGAGCCTGCCTGCCTACTACTAGGTGTGTCAGAATTTTGGGGGAATTTTTGAGACCACTAACACAAAACTGCGAATAAAATATAAAAAAAACTTGTAATTTCTCTTTTAAAAGTGGGTTGTTTATTTTCATTATGTAATATACTTCCAAAATAAGCTATTAAAGTTGTTTAAAAAATAATAGAAATATTATTTTTTTATTTAAAAAAAAAAAAACAGTTTACAAAGTGCCTGCGCGCGTTCATGCAGCCATGCTTTTTATGTAATGAAATCAATTGAATTTTACAAGTTAAATTTTTTTCAATTTTTAAACTTTAAAAATCTATCAAAATTTTTCTACGGGTTCAATTTTTCTGATATTTTCAGGTTCAATGTGAAATTTTATGCTCTTTCCAATAAACCGAATATAATATTCTAGGTAAGCGTTTTTTTTTTTAATTCACCCCCATATTTTGAAATGTCTATTCAAATGAAAATAATTAATTTTCTCACCTCAAATTTATATATCACAAATTGAAGATAAAAGATCAATAAATAAGATAATTTTAAACAAAAGAAAAAAAACAGTTATTTCCAAATTTACCTGTAAAGTCCAAAGTTTAAAACTTTTAAAAATCACATTAAATTTTTTTAAGTGAAACCTTATAATCTTGTTATATTGTCCAGAAAATTTGTAGAATTACGATAATTTTTTCTATTTCATTCAATGTTTTTTTAGATATTTAAAAAAAAAAATTTTTACTCGATAAAGAAGAAATAAATATATTAAATCAAAAACTCATGTATTTCTTTGAGAAAAGAAAAAAAAAATTTGTCGAGCGTTTTTTTTTTTTTAAAGGCAAAAATTGAAGTAAAATGTGATTATTTTTTTTTTTTTAACTACAATGACATATTTCTTCACGCACAAGGCTAGATGGCTAACGTGTATGTGTTGTTTTTACATCCTTCTATCCATCCATATTTCAAAACAGGAAGAAACAACGCTTAGCTAACACCGGTTAATGTTTACGCAATTGCAATCTTTTTAAATAGTTGTTTAAAAAAACTCTTTTATTCAAAAAATACATGGAATATAAAGTATAAATATGGACAAATTCTCATAAATGAAGAATGACAGCATCTATTGATTAGTATTTTATATAGGTAAGTGATTTTTTTTATTTATATATATTATATTTACATTAAGTTAAAATTCGTTGAATTAGGTGAAATCTTTCTTTAAAGAAAACTGATCGAAAAAAAAATAAAATTGTATATTTTTTTGATAAAATCTTTTATTATTTTAAAGTTTGATCTTTGCTCCTTTTATTGAAAAAAAAAGGAGGATTTAAATTACATTATTCATATTGTTATATGCTTCGAAAGATGGCAAGTCTATTTAATCACTCCTTTTTTAATGGCGAATTCTGACACTCCTAGCCTATACCACTTCTTTTTTTGGCTCAACACATACCTCCAAACACCTGGGCAACGCCGGGCACCCAAGCTAGTCTATTATAAATATACAAATATATAAAAATCATACAAATGGTTTGGACTTCAACCACAACACTGACATGCAAACCCTTCCGAAAGTACTCCAATGGCTAAAAGATGATTCCAGCATCAACACAATATGGTGACTTAAAATAAGATGTAAAGCCACTTGATGTAAATAGATTAAAAAGAACATATTATTGTCAAAACTGAACCAACAATAAGCGCTATAAGGATAGAGTGTGACCCAGAAAACAGCAGTTTTTCCTCCTTTGTCAGAAACATTGCTCCTGGAATGTGAGGACTAAAGGATAAAACAAGGAAAATGAGTTACAAGGCCACCATAAATTTAAAATGTAAATAAATTTTCAATTTTATCAAGGAAATATAGAAATGTTTATATATTTTTTTTATTTCTCATTTTATGACAAATAGGAATATAAAGGGTCTTTTAAAAACAGAATTTCCTGGGACCCTTTTTTTTTTTTTTAAATTCTATTTTCACCCCAAACAAGGCACAGCTATGACTTTGATGTAGGCGGCTACTATTGGGGACATAAGTTGCAGGGAGACTATGTAGGGAGTTGTACAGCAAGATGTCTGTTCACATTACACTTGAGCTTCTGCATGTCAGTACTGTTGGGAAAGCAGAATGTCGGAAGGGAGTTCCAAAGTCTAGCAGTTCTGAGGAAGAAACTATTGGAGTAAAAGGTTTTCTTACATCTAGGGATCTCTGTGTAGGGGTGGGATTTTGCTGCTTGTCGGGTTTGTCAGAGGTACAAGTGCTTGTAGTTCGTTGGAGCAGTCACCATTAAAATACTTGTAAAACAGACAGAGTGATGCAACATTTCGTCGCTAGGACAGAGGTTGAAGCTTAGATGACAGTTCAGAACCTATCAGGTTGACGACTCTTTTGAACTCTGTCCAGGAGCGACTAGTAGACGATGGATCAGTCCAAATGTGACAATATTCCATTCATGGACGAATGGTGGCCTTATAGGGATACAGGATACTTTCAGGCATAAGTAGCTTTCTAACATGATAGAGAGAGCTCACCTTCCTCGCAGCTGCCCTGACAATGCTCTCAATGTATCTGTTCCAACTCATATTCCCTGTGAACGTTTGGCTGAGGAGTTTAAAAAGAAGTACTTTCAGGTAATGTATCTTTAACCATTGCTATTGGTGGTTGAGAAGGTTTCTTGTAATTATTGAAGGAAACAAGCTTAGTCTTGGCAGCATTGAATGTAACCATCCATTTTTGTCCCCATTCCACTACAGATTGGCAGTCTTCCTCTAGTGTTTCCTTGGATATGAGTTCATTTGTTTTCCCCTTGCGCCTGTTATAGAGCATGATGTCATCAGCAAATATACCCATATCAGAGACAATTTTATTAGGGAGGTGATTTATGAATATTAGGAATAATAAAGAACCAAGGATACACCTCGGAGGTACTCCCACATTCATATCATATTGTTTAGACATACAACCATCGAAGACAACCTAGATTCTTCTTTTACTTAAGAAAGATTTAATTATGTTAAGTATTCGTCCAGTGATGCCATATAATCAGATTTTCCTGAGAAACTTTTGTACCATACTTATATATATCTAGGGCTACCTTACCTGTTTTGTCCAGTGTATGGTATATACATTCAAAGATTACATTTAGGATATCTGCTGCAGAGCAGGCTTGCCTAAATCCATATTGTTGGTCAATCACTCAAAAGTTTAGCAATTGTAAAGTGATGGACTAGAGCTTGGTTAATTAAGAGCTCAAATATTTTGATGAAAAGTGGGAGGAGGCTAATGGGGCGATAATTTAATGGGTCAATTCTTTCGCCAGATTTCTTGAAAACAGGTACCACCGAAGCAGTTTTCCAGTAGATAGGAAAGCAAGATTTGTTAAGGCATTTGTTTTAAAGTTTGGAGAAAACAGGAGCAACCACAACAGCAGAGTGACTATCTTTAAACGCAGATCTGAAAAAATTGACAACGTCCTGTCTGCTTATCCTTCAGCTAACATTCACGTATGTGGAGACTTCAATGTTCACAATGTGGAATATTAACCCACTCAAACAAGACCAATGATGAGGGAACGTTCTGTCATGATTTCTCCATTGCTTATGACCTCACTCAGATTGTTAACAAACCCACCCATGTGTCCGACATTGACGGCCAGTATGCAAATCTCCTAGACCTTTTTCTCACAACTTGCCCTGAACTATATTCAGCTTCCGTTCTGTTTCCACTGGGATCTTCCAACCACTTGTACCAGTTAAGATAAAAATGAAATGTAATACGTCCTCAGATGTACCTCCCATCATACAGTATATCGATACTCTATGGTGGACTGGGATAGCTTCCATATATTTATATCAGATCTACCTTTGCGTTCCATGTTTAAAAAGGATATGTTTTCGATAGTATCAGACCTGATAGAATGGTTAATTATAGGTATAGACCATTTCATACCCTCAAAAAAGTTCCAGCAAAAACCTAACAGACAGTCGTGGTTCTCTCCAAAATGTGCTGGTACCATTGTGCACAGAACTCACTTTTTCCATTGCTTCAATGTAATAGATGTACTGAGACTAAAGCTGCTTTCAGGACTGCCAGCAACCACTGTCAAAAAATAAGAAAGAATACGAGAGAGTTGTATGCTCAGTCCGTCAAGTCCAAAGTAACTGAGCAGCGACTTGGTTTCCACCAGTTTTGGCAAATAGCAAATAGAATCCTGAACAGAAGCGGGTGCTCTATCCCAACTATCATCAATAGACCTGAGGTAATCTAGTCAGGATCAGACAAAGCCAAACTCTTTGCCAAGAATTTTCCAGCTAATTCTACCCTTTGCGACTAAGGCCACCAACCCCCAATATTTCCTCCTGTATCAGAAAGCACGCTATGTGACATACAAACATCTGTACATGATGTTGCCAAGCTAATCACAAACCTTGATTCCAGTAAAGCAACCGGCCCTGACGGTATTCCTATTATAATACTCAAAAAACTTCAACCAGAATTAGCGTCCATACTTACAAAACTGTTTAAGCATTGTCTTAAGGAGAATTGCTTCTCATCACCCTGGAAAATCTCATCAGTATGCCCTGTATTTAAGAATTCAGGTGATCGCTCATCTCCTCAGTACAGGCCAATAAGTCTCCTGTGTAAGTTGCTGGAATCTGTGTTAAATAGAGAAGTAGTCAACCATCTCAGCAAAAATAACCTTCTTAGTGACACACAATATGGTTTCCATTCTGCTAGATCTACAGCAGATGTGCTGACAGTTATATCTCATAGGGTTAGCAAAATTCTCAATGGAGACTTCCTTTCTAGGGCAATTTCTCTTGACATATCAAAGTCCTTTGATAGGGTATAGCATAAAGGTTTACTTCATAAGACCTCGAGCTACGGTATAGCTGGAAATGTCTTCTCAATCATTAAATCATTTATCTCTGATAGGTTCATAAGAGTAGTGGTTGATAGGCAGAAATCAGAAGTTCACAGTATTAATGCTGGTGTCCCTCAGGGGTCCATCCTGGGCCCAACTCTCTTCTTGATTTACATTAATGATCGTCCAAATCACATCCTTACATCATTCGTAGACATTTATGTTGATGACACTATCATCTATGGTAGCACATCAAAGACCATAAACGACCAAGTTCTCTCTGATTCTCTCTCCTCTGATCTTGAGCAAGTGATACAATGGGTAAAGAGGTGGCTTGTTACTTTTAATGCATCAAAAACCAAGCTTTTATCTTGACATCATCAATGCTCTGATCTCCATCTATTATCAATTGAAATGAATGGCTTTCATCTTAAGGAGGCTTCATGTTTTGACAAGCTTCTGGGCTGGACCTTTACTCCTGATCTGAAATGGAGCACATACATCAAATCGGTTGCCAAGGCCACTGGAAAAATGGTGGGATCCTTCTATCGATCCAGTAGATATCTCACTGCTGATGTAATTCTCTATCTATATAAGAGCCAGGTTCGTCCAAAGATGGAGTACTGTTGACACATCTGGGCAGGAGCTGCTAGAAAGGACTTACCCTGCCTTGATAGGGTTCAAAACAGACTTGTAGCCTCATAAGAGATGCCCTTTTCTTTTCCCTGCAACCTCTTTCTCATAGGAGAGATGTTGTGAGTCTGTTTTATCATTATTTTCATGACAAGTGCTCGTCTGAATTTCAATCCATGGTCCCCCCTTGCCAAACTTTCACAAGAAACACTCGTCTAGCTGAAACCACTATCAATAATGCCCCCTTTATCTGTGCCTAAACCTAAATGTAGGTTCCATGAACAAAGCTTCTGTCTTAGAACTGCACCCCTGTGGAACTGTCTTCCATTTGCCTACTTTCCAGCTGACTACAATATGGCTGTCTTCAAGTCCAATGTAAACAAGTTCTTGATGAGCCGTTCCACTTAAGTTAACAAATTTACCAAATTTCCATTACTAATGATTACTATATTGTCCAATTGATTACTGTACACTTTTTAACCCTTATCCTTGAGTGGCTTCTGGACCTTGATAGGTGGTGGTTCCTATGTAAAAAAAAAAAACTTGGTGTAGCATTTTTTTAATAGCACAGCTGGGATGAGATCGGATCCACATGCTTTTGAGGTGTCAAGGTTTTTTATGATATCATGCACCTGAGAAGGGGTGATTTTCAGATCATCTAGTGTGGTGTCTGTCTGCAAAGGAAAGTCAGGGAGGGAGTGGTTTGCTGGGTCTAATGTGGAGTTTGAGGCAGACTGACTGGCAAGCATGCAAGCCTTCTCGGTTGCTGTGCAAACAACAAACCTTTTTCAGTAAAATGAGAAATGTGTGGGTGTGTGTGTGTGTGTGCATATATAAAGTTAGCTATGTAGATCTCTGTATATATTAGTGTTGCAATGATTGATTTGAATCGGAAATTTAGGGGGTATCAGAATCGGAAAAACAGTGTGCCTCTTTTTCGATGCCAAATATGATTCTTTTAATTGCCTTTTTTTTTGTTTTTAAACTTACTTTTTTGTTGCTGGTACTAATCAAAAAGCGATAAATATTAACCAGTCAAAGTAAAATCTATAGATGATACTCCACACGTTTTTATGTTTGCAAAATTATATGCACATATAACATTTATTTTATGGTAATCCAAAGAAAAGAAAAAAAATGCATAAATAAATATTTCGACATTTTAAAAGAAGCGTGAATTTTATCAAAATCTAGAAAAATATTGCTATTGTTCCATCACTATTAAATATTAGTACATTATAAGCAACTAAATTCACAAACCAATGATTATCAATCAAGGAATAAATATTCTAACCAACACAGTGGATAATACTTAGGGGGTTCATTATAAACATATATACATACCATTGCACACAAACCTCTAAACTAATGAACCAATCATTATGAATTTTGGAGTATATATTCTTGGCAACATGATGACTAACATAGGCACATTAATTTTTGTAAACTTTACCATTTTACCAAACTTGTGTGATCTCCTATTTTTAAATAATCAAAATGCAAACAATGTTAGAGAAGAAAAATTGTAATATAGTTTGAAAAGTCTGCCTGCTTCCCACCAGACTACAACTTGGATGTCTTCAAGTCCAACGTTAACAAATTCCTAATGAACTGCCCCCTTAAGTAAACACTTCATGAAATCTCCACACTAACGTACTGTACTTGCAATAACCCTTATCCCTGAGTGGCTTCCGGGCCTTGATAAGTGGTGACCACCATGTAAAAAAAAAAAAGTATTGGTGTATGCGTGAGCGCTGATAATATATACATGCGTGTTATGTATTCTAAGCAGAAGGGTAAGAAATGTGATACATTATTTACTTTAAAACAAATAGTATATACTTATTTGATTATATAGGTATTCTACTAGTTATATATATATAATTTTTTTTACTATAATAATTAAATACCTACAGACACTAGTGTTTCATCCTTTCGGGAATCTTCAGTGCAGGGTGTCACGATTAACACCAGTCGAACGATTCGAACTCGGCAACACAAGACATCTCTGCCTTGATTAGCAAAGACCGTATCCATTCTGCTACCATTAACCGCATGAAATAATGTTGAATTTAAACATTTTAATTTTTAAATGTTCTTTACGTCAGTCAGACAGTGATCTAATCGTTATACGATGATCTATGCATAGGAGCTAAATTGACCGACTTTAATTCAACTGAAAGTGCTCAACGATAAGAAGCGAATTTCTTAAAGAGGCTGCATTATTATTTTTTTACTATAATAATTAAATACCTACAGACACTAGTATTTCATCCTTTCGGGAATCTTCAGTGCAGGGTGTCACGATTAACACCAGTCAAACGATTCGAACTCGGCAACACGAGACATCTCTGGTTTGATTAGCAAAGACCGTATCCATTCTGCTACTATTAACCGCATGAAATAATGTTGAATTTAAACATTTTAATTTTTAAATGTTCTTTACGTCAGTCAGACAGTGATCTAATCGTTATACGATGATCTATGCATAGGAGCTAAATTGATCGACTTTAATTCAACTGAAAGTGCTCAACGATAAGAAACGAATTTTTTAAAGAGGCTGCATTATTATTTTTTTACTATAATAATTAAATACCTACAGACACTAGTATTTCATCCTTTCGGGAACCTTCAGTTCAGGGTGTCACGATTAACACCGGTCGAGTGAGATATATATGCGTGTGGTGTATCTGGAGCTTTTTATTATCTTAAGAAATCCCAATTTCAATTTGTTTAATATTTGGCTTGCTATTTACATACATACATACATACATACATACAGATACATGCATATACACATATATATAAAGAGAGTCTACAGCAATTTTAAATGCATAAGGAAAACATCTGGAAACTTATTTAAGGCACCTCGTGTGTGTATATATATATATATATATATATATATATATATATATATGTATATGTATGTATATGTTTTCATACACGGATTTAAAATTACTGTAAACTGAAAAATTCAGTATGTTATTGCTATACATACTATGAGATGACTGACCAATTTTTATGATTCCAGGTTCAAATGAACAGGTACAGCAGGAATTGGAATACACCCTACTAAAGCCCGATTGTCTCCGCTAGTGAATTGTAAAAATGCAACCTGGACAAGAGGACACTTTAGAAGAATGATATGCAATAAAATTCTGTTTTAAACTTATGAAAAAATGACACAGAAATGTGTGGAATACTTCAGACTGCTTTTAGGCCATCATGCATGAATCGAGCATCAGTTTTTGAGTGGCATAAGAGATTCAAGAAAGGCAGGGAGTCTGTGATGGATGATAGCTGCGGGAGGAGAAAAGAAGTCAGAACACCAGAGTTGATTGGCCAAATAAAGAATTTCATGGATAAGGACCGTCGTGTGTCTATAGATGCAATAAGTGCACAGTTTGATGTCAGTGTGGGAACTGAAGATGAGAAAGATTTGTGTGAAGTTTGTCGCAAGTGTGCTCAGAGAAGACAAAAAAAAAGATGTTCCTCACACTCCCTATAGTCCAGACCTTGCTCTCTGTGACTTTTTGTTATTCCCTAAGCTCAAGGAAAACTTTAGAGGCTGTCGTAAAGAGACAATTGAGGAGATGAAAGAGGCTGTGATGAGGGTAATTGGCACACTCACACAAGGATTTCCATGGGGCCTGCCAGAAATTGTTGGAACAGTACAAGTGCATTGCAGCCAGAGAGGATTACTTCAAAGAGTTTCATGTCTATTCTATCAATAAAAGTGCCAATACCAAAAAACTGCAAACTTATTGAAGGCACCTTGTGTGTGTGTATATATATATATATATATATATATATATATATATATATAAATAAAATAAAGCTGAGTTTAACACATATCTTATTTTTCTTTTAATAATATTATTGGAATTCTTCCCCATTTTTTCTTGTACCTATTTGTGAATTATTCCAGAGATTTCGGTCTTTTGGATTATTTTGGACCATCTTCCAATTACTTGTGCGAATGGAAATTTAACTAACTTTCTTGGATTTACATTTTTGGATCTTACCGATATTTACCTTTCACCAGACTATCCATTCACATGAAATCACCTTTTTCTTCACTCTATTCCTTCTGTTTCACTTCTTGTTATCAAGTAAGATCTTTGACTTACTTACAGTTTCATCAAATACTTTTGTATGCAAAATCCCATCCTGCATTTTGCTAATTCTCTAATGAGAAGGAAAGTATTTCTTTGAAACTATGAATGGCTCTCGTCTTCAGGAGGCCTCAAGTTTTGACAAGCTTCTGGGCTTGACCATTACTCCTGATCTTAAATGGAACACGTATATCAAATCTGTTGCCAAGGCCGCTGGAAAAATGGTGGGATCTTTCTATCGATCCAGTAGATATCTCACTGCTGATGCTATTCTCTACCTATATAAGAGCCAGGTACGTCCAAGGATGGAATACTGTTGCCACATCTGGGCAGGAGCTGCTAGAAAGGACTTGTCCTGCCTTGATAGAGTTCAAAATAGACTTCGTAGCCTCGTAGGAGATGTCCTTTTCTCCTCCTTGCAACCTCTATCTCACAGAAGAGATGTTGCGAGTTTGTCTCTGATGTATCGTTATTTTCATGGAAAGTGTTCGACTGAGCTTCAATCTATGGTCCCCCCCTCGCCAAACTTTCACAAGAAACACTCGTCTAGCTGTAAACACTATCAATAATTTCCCCCACTCTTTATCTGTGCCTAAACCTAAACGTAGATTCCATGAACAAAGCTTCTTTCTTAGAACTGCACGCCTGTGGAATTGTCTTCCGTTTTCCTGCTTTCCGGCTGACTACAATATGAATGTGTTCAAGTCTAAAGTAAATAAGTTCTTGATGAGCTGTTCCATATAAGTTATTAAATTTACCAAATTTTCATTACTAATGATTACTATATTGACCAATTTCTACTGTACACTCTTTAACCCTTATCCTTGAGTGGCCTCTGGGCCTTGATAATGTGGTGATGCCTTTGTAAAAAAAAAAAAAAAAAACTCTGCAGATTAAGGACTATCCACTTATTAAGTGTTTCCTTTTCAAACTAAATGTTTTTAACTCTTTTTAAAAGTGTTTTTTAACATGTTTTATTAACTATTTGCTCTTTATATATATATATATATATATATATATATATATATATATATATATATATATATATATATATACAATTATATACATACACACATTAATGATGAGAGGATTCCCATATTTTTCCCGATTCCAGCATAATTTTCGATTTTGTAATAAATTCTCTGATTCTTATACAATTACCAATTCTGGTTCTTTTCAAATTTCTAAATATAGAGTTGCTTTTTGTGGAGGGAGAGTCGAATTACCACAAAAACCCATACTATATGTGCACATATTTTTGCAAATGTAAAATTACACTTATGGGTGTGATCTATAATTTTAGTTTTATTGGTATTTTAAAATTCAATAAATTTTTATCATTTCATCACTAACACGAGATGTGGAAAGTTGAGTTTTAAACAAAATGAAAAACGGGCACAAATTTTTCTGATTCTAATAACTCTAAAAGTTCTGATTTTATTTTTTAATTCCGATTAATCGTCCCAACACTAATACATATACATACACACATATATATATATATATATATACACACACACACACACTAACAATATATACCCGATATTGCCAGGTCAAAACATATTGCCAGGCGGTGAGTCTAGTCATATACTATTTAAGATATACCAAAGGTATTTATTTTTCTTCCACCACAAGAAATGTGACATGAGGGTCAGAAGGTGAGATTGAAAAGCAAGCGTCCCAGAAGAGGAACATTCTTACCCTGCAAAAGATGCCTGTGCAGCCCTGTCAGCATTACCCAGTACAGGTGCCTAAAGTGATTAGCAATAAATTAACTTCTCCTCAAAGAGAGAAGGCAAAGCTTGAGAAGCCGAACTTCTTAGCACTGCGCAGAATCAGCATTATACTGCAATCAATAGAGAACAGCTCATTACAGGAATGGTCTAATCTGTCTTGATTTGGGGGTCATGTGAGAAAAACAAATTCCCCAACCGAATATCTTAACTCTCAATCTTGCTAGGTTTTCCCATCAAAATGGAGCACATGTTGGATTTATGGAAGCATAAAACACACCCATCTTCATCTATAAAAATCAAATGGGAAATAACTCTTATAGCTTAAATAAATAAAGCTTACTTCTGTTTTTAAATGCAACGGATGTTGGGTAGTTATAATTAAAATTAAATAAATCAACTTTAAATAACATTTCTAAACAGAACAATTAAAACAATTCTATTACTAATAACCATTAATAACATCAAACTAACTATTGAAATAGATTTATTTAATGTAATATACAAATGAGGTTACTTCTTTAATGTAGATTTCCTTTGAATAAATAGTATATTTAGAAATTGTACTGGAATAAAAGTGTAAAAGTCTGTTTTAAGTATGAAAATTAATTTGTGAAACAGTGTATCTTTTGTAGATATTAATCAAATTGTAAACAAACAGACAGACAAGAATACGACTTATATATATATATATATAAGGAAAATTTAAGTGAAAGAGCAAAACAATTTTATATGTCCCCAGATCAATACATACGAAATTTATTATTTTTACAAACTAGATCCCATGAATTTCCCAGGATATAATGAAATAAATAATCAAATTCTACAGCACCACCTTACATTCATTAACCCTTATCCTCGAGTGGCCCTTGAACCTTGATAAGTAGTGACTCCCAAGTAAAAAATAAAAAAAGATGTTCAATGGTTAACAATCTATATAATGTTAACCTGTCCTTTTGTCGCTGGTACAAAACACACACACACACACACACACACATACACACACAGCAAAGTAAAAATCACAACACAGTTGATCTACAAAAAATATATTGTTTTTAATTCACGCCGACAAATTATTATTCAGTTTTGACGTTTACTTGAAGGCATAGAGGGGGGGGGCGTGTTTAGACGGTTGTCAGGCGGTGAAGAAATAGTTATGCGTGCTGCAACCTCTCTCTCTGACGGATTTATTTTCTCTACGATGATTTTATTTAGAAACACATTTTTTCATATTGGAATTTTTAATATTTCCTTAGTCTATTGTCTAAACCTTTGACCGATATCTGCTCAAATATTTCTAGGTTAGACAATGATGGCAATACAAATTCTGTTAAATAATGGTGGAAATACAAATTCTTAATCCATTTGCATGTGTGCAACCCATCGAATATCCCCCCCTCCCCAAGGTTGCCTGCCAACATCTAACATTCATAGAAAAAATACAATTGAATATAAAAAGTAGGTTAAAAAAAAAAAAAAAAAAATTAAATCAGATTGGGGTTAAAATAATTTTTTTTTTTTTAAGAATTCAATTCTACGAATCAATAATTACTTACGATAAAATGTGAGGGTGGCCGCAACAATAAAGATGGCAGAATTTCGACAACATTGCATGATCTGAAAAGAAACGAATAAATTTAATGTTTTTCAAACATCCAATTAGTAAACAAAATGGTTTCATGTTACCATATATACTTGCAAAGAAAATATTTACAGATATACTTTTAAAAAGGAAAAAAATCATCTTTCATTTTAAAATCATATTTGGTTTAACGAAATGTTTTACATGCTGATGTCGTATACTGGTAGAAATATATATATATATATATATACACACACACGTGTCTAAATTCATGTATTGTTTAGTAGTATCAGATGTTCTAATAAATGTGCGTATACAGAGTATATACGTGTGTCCATCTAATCTAGTTTTTTTATTGAATTGATGCGTGTACAATACTTATGTCAGTGTTGATATATAAACAGATATGGTTTAACAACAGTGTGACATTTACAACAGAAATGCATGACAGTTCTCTGGGGATTTACATTGGGCAATCAGAGAAACATGCCTGGTTCGTCTTTGGTCTTGTTTGACAAAAAGCTGCAAAGAAAATTCATCCTGATCAATCAAAAAATCTTGGGTTGTCTTTTCAGCAACTTTATTACAGATGCTTCCCCGTTGGAAACTGCAACTCGATTCTGACTATTGCCATTTCTGATCCCCTCTATTTCGAGCCATCCGGACCTAAACTGTCTCTTGACTACAAAACGATACATGGCTTTCAAGCTCTCTCCTAAAGTCCATGCTACATAAGACTACATCAGACTGTAGAAGTCATACCTATGTTTAATTTATTGTTTGCGTTCTAACATTCTTTTCTATTGAACATTTAAACATAAATAGTTTTATCTGTAAATTTTTTATTTTGCTATGATAACATTCTATTTTGACAAATATTATAACAATCATAATAATCTAGCACATTTTCGGCATTGCCCTTCCAATATCTAATACTGAAACGGAGAGCTATCTCTTAAGTCAAATCAATTTTATCACTTCCTCCCATTCCGGGCAATAGCGGTTAGAAAATAATTATTTAGAATCGGGTTTATCTATCTATCCATTTTATATATATATATATATATATATATATATATATATATATATATCCAATTATCTGTCTAGCTGAAGAACAAGAATCGTGAAAAGCAGTAAGGTTAATAAACTTTGCAGGTGCAATGAAGGGTGAGGATGTCATGTGATCTAAATCAAACTCTATGAGTGACCTAAACTTGCACCAGAAATTAGGTAGATGGGGCCGGATCTGACGTGTCAAAAGTTCCAGTTTGGAGAAATTTAGTAAATTTGATTTGAGTTGGTTCCTAGACATGCAAGCGACAACAGGGGCTCCTCAAAAAGGAGTGATGATTTGTCCGCATGCTAAGATCGCCGGTCCATTCCAGTCTGCTCAGATAATACCTGTGAAGTGGAATGAAATATATAAAACAACAATCATCATCTTGTGTTCATTTGGCATGCGTTTGTCTTCAGTTGGCAGAATAAACTCCCAAGATAATCGATGAAGAGTCCTCCACAGCAAAAGCAGCAGAGCCAGGTATGTCATTACATCATGTATTTGTCACACGTGTATTATAATTCACACATCCACACACTAAGAGATATCTAACTAGATGGTCATTAAAATAGACATTAACTAGAAAAGAGTTAAAGATAAAAAAAGAAATAAGTAAATAGATAAGCAGATAAGAACAGACAATTCCTCGCATTATATAATATAGCACCATGTTTTTCTTGGCCTTTCCCTGTGAACTGGACCTGCTACCTCAACTATTCTACATCTAAGAACTCTCGTCCATTTTTCCAACATGACCATACCATCAAATACTCCTGTTCTACAGACATCTCCATATAATGTTCAAATTTAATCTTCCTCTGAGGTCTTCAGAACTAAGATTGTTTTTAAGACTCACATTACATATCCATCATATTATTTTCATATTATTCCTCCCCATGCAACACATATCCTCAACTCTCACTAATCAGGTTCCCCTTCCATACATCATCACACTGTGTCTACATGCCTGATAGACTCTTTCCTTGGTAAAAAGTGGTTATGCTCTGCTGGATGATAAAGGCAGAAATTCTCTGAACTTACTCCATCCAAGCTTAATTTTTGTGAACAGCTGCTACATCCTGTGCTCCACTGGTATCACCAAGGTAACAAATCAAAATCCCACATCAAAAACAATTCAAACCAAGGCTGATTAGACTTTTTTTTTTTATTAGTTTTTGTTTTTTTTGTTTTTTAAGTGTAACATTTGAATATAGATGGTAATTTATTCAAATATTAATTTGTTGAACAATAATATTAATAAATTTCTTGTATTTTCGGATAGGGAGTTCAGAATAAATCTGATACTTTTTAAAAAAAAAACGAAAGAGAAAAAACTAGGAATTTATTGTTTTTTGTTTTTGTGGGGGAAGGTCTTAGCAAACAGTAGTTGGCCTGTGATACTATCAAATGTTAGAAAGTACAAAAAGAAAAGTAAGTTTATCAGCAGAACAAGGTACACAAAAGGCAGCTGAAATAGGATTGCTAATCAAGGTATGGCAAACAAAAGACCGGCCATAAAGGTAGATATATTTAGAATTAGTTTAAGGGCAGTTTAGGATTGGTTATGAGTTTTACAACAATTTACAGGCAGTCTTGAGTTTGCGACAGTTGAGGATAGTTTTCATTTTGACAAAGTTGAAGCCAAGTTGTGGCTCAAAGCAGATAGAGATGACATCATTGTTATATGGTATGAATTCGAAGATTCTATTGTTGGCATTGGTTTTCCTGATATTTTTCTAGTCAGAATTCTTTCTAGAATAGCATTGAGGTTACAAGAAGGACCACGTGATGGTTGCCAACATCCTAAATGAAAGTGATTTTTGTAGAAGAAACTGAATTTGAACTTGGAACACCCTGTTCGTCAATCCGTGTCATTAATAGGGCTGTGACAACATTCTTTACATTCTTTTGACTCTCGAGTATATATCCGACACACTTAGACTCATCTAATCAACCAAGGACTACATCAATCTATATAAAAACATAATATATTAATGGATATATACTCAAGAGTCAAAACAATGAAAAGAATATTATGTTGTCACAGCCCTAACCACTTGATCACCGTCACCTCTCAATCGAGATGAACTGATGACATCTAATGAACATGGCAGACAACTAAGTGTTCAGAATGTCGATGGTGTCAGGCACACACCCCATGTGCAACAGATATTCGTGACATGAGTCAAAGTTTATTTTTGTGTTTTCTTTTATTTTTATACTTGTGAAGCTGAACACACTCCCTCGGCAGTTGCTAATGTGAGAGACGATGACACAGTCAGATGAAGAGACGAAGTAGATGTTGGGGAGAGGGAGGGATCGGAGCTTTTGTTGAGCAGGAGCCACATGGTTGCACACTTATATAAAGAGTAGCAAAGAACCTCGGTCATTAATTTTTTGATGATTGCCACTCCGGTGTCCATCTCCCTCTCAAAGGTGCACCTTACCACACCATTTCTTACAGATTCTTGACAAATATTACTGTATGCACACAATCAGAACGTCTGCTTGTCACCATTCTCAAATTGGCTCAGAGCGATTCACCTAGTTGGTTGATTTCTTGGCAGTAAATATATATTGAAACCATACACCAGTAAGTAATGATTAACTTAACATATGAATTTTGGTAAGAGTCACATTAGTGCATGTCAGGATAACCTGGTGGCAAACGGAAATGGACTGAGCTGCAGGTGGCGTGATTGAAGCCTGGGGAGGGGGGGGGGATTAAGGTTAGCTTTCTAGACAAAACATGCCAGAAAAGCAGGGGAATAAGATGACTACAGAAAGGTCGTCATATGTTGGAGGAAGAAGAATGGAGAGTTTCTAGTTAGTTCAACATTGTAAGTGGTGTAGACGAAACATGCCTGACAATGTAGAAATCTAAGCGAATGTAGCCTAGAGACAATGTCCGTGCATCACTATCATTAAGACTATGTTAGAAAAAACAGGCAATTACTTAGAGATATTGGTCTCTCCTCCCATGAGTGAACTCGCTCTTAATAAAACCTTTGGAGCCTCAGCAAGCCCCCATTGAGTTTTCATGCACGAGTATTTTTGTGTTTTTAGTGAAACAGGGGAAGTCAAAGGTCAACAATCATGAAGGGGATCAGGGCCAGTCATGAACGTTGAAGGATGACTATAAAAGAAAACCAGCATGTAAACCCCCTGTGTGACGTAAATATAAAATGGCTTTTGTTTATTTGATTTTTTTACATGATTGCTCACTGGCAGAGTGCATGTGTCCCAAAGTATGCAATTGCATGTGAAAACTGTTTGTACAAACATTCAAAAATGTTCGAACAAGTAGTTGACCTTTGACACCTCACCATGTTAAACTTTGTATTGCCTTGACTGGATCATTTTTTTTTTTTTTTTTGCAACTTATCAATAAATTTCATTTTGCAAATACAATCGAAACACTTACAATGACCCTTCCTGCTAGCCATTGCTTCCACATCTCCATCGTAGTTCCCCAGCTCTTATCTCCTAGCTTTTCAAAATGCTGAAGGAACATTGAGGTGCAGCTAAGTTTTACAGAATTTTTAATCCGGTTCAAATGTGTGATACTATTGATGTTCTTCACCCCCTCTTCTGAAGTGTTAGGAAGTGGTCGAGAAAGAGAAAAAGAAGTATGATAAAAGACAAAAGGAAATCAGTTTACGTGGGGGGGGGACAAAGATATAGGAAATGGGGTTGGTAAAAAAAACAACCTATAGGAAGGTGTTCACAAAGGAACACAAGAATTTCAAGGTGGGATTGTTGGTCAGGGTGTAGCAGTAAAAGGAACTAAAATAGGATGGTTAATCACGGTGTGGCAGACAAAAGATTGGACACAAAGGGATATATATATATATATAGAGAGAGAGAGAATGAGTTTTAGAATTGACAATGAGTTTTACAACAGTTGGGGAAGTTTGTGACAGTCTTGGGTTTTCTACGGTTGACTTGACAGCAGTCCAGTTTAGGACAGCTGCCAGTTGAACAGTGTTGGAGATGATCAACGGTGAATCATGGCTTGGACTAGATTGAGAGAGCTTTTGAGTATTGAGATGAGCTGACATCAACCGACTAACATGCCCACAATAGAATATAGATGTGAATTTTAGTGTTCATAGGGTTGATGGTGTCACACACACACACACACACACACAGTGCAACTAATATTTGCAGAAAATGTCGGATTTTGTGTTTGCTTTTTTAATTTAATTTTATTTTATGTTCGTACTTGTGAACCTGTGCACCCTCCTTGGCAGTTGTCAATGCGTAAGAGACAACAACAGGATTAGAACAGAATAGAAAATGATCAAGAACAAATCCATGGCAAACAACGTTGGGGTTGGTGGCTTGTCGAGCAGGGAACCATATGGATATCACAAATGATCACGATGCTGGTCACTCTCTTCCAATATTCTTGTACGTTCCAGTAACGTATTCTCTCAAACCCACCAATAATACATAGAAACAGCAGTCTGTTACACTTTATCAAGATTAACTAAATTAATGAAATTACATCCTAAAATGGAGTAGTGTTGCCATGTCGGAGCACCCTATCCTGCCTTGACAAAGTTCAAAACTGGCTTCGAAATCTAGTAGGTGATTGCATTTTTGTCTTTCCTACAACCTCTTTCCCACAGAAGAGACATTGCAAGCCTGTTTCTGCTCTATTGTTATTTTCATGGCAAACACTCGTCTGAGCTTCAATCTATGATCCCCCTCCTTGCGAAACTTTCACAAAAAACACTTGTCTAACAACAACAACCATCAACAGTTTCCTCCATTCTCTATCTATACCTAAATCTAAATGCAAATTCCATTAACAAAGTTTCTTTCCTAGAACTGCCCGCTTGTGGAACTGTTCCGCTGGCCTGCTTTCCAGCTGACTACAATATGGTTGTTTTCAAGTCCAATGTAAACGAGTTCTTGTTGAGTCTTCCCCCATTAAATAATCCATTTCTGTCCCATTTCCTCCACTAACTATTAGGTCGATAAGAAAGTTCTTGCAAAATTTTAAATTTTGTTTTCAAATATATTTTCAAGTGAATTTTCATTATAATACTTTTACATTATATATCATTTTAAAGTGCGTTTTTCGCTCTATCTAATCATTTCAATTACAATCTTTAAAACAATTATGTCTTTTTTTTCATAACGTTGACAAGATGAAAAAAAAAAAAAAAAATTTGGACAATATTTCAATTTAAGCTAGGCTGAAAAGCTGCTGAAACAGGTTGTGATATCAACAAAGCATTTGGTCCAGGAAGAACTACTGAACACACAGCACAATGGTGGTTTAAGAAATTTTGTGGCAGCGGCAAGAGTCTTGAAAATGATAAGTATAGTGGTTGGCTATCAGATGTTGACAACAATCAATAAAAAGCCTTAGTCGAAGCCAATCCACGCACAACTGTTCAAGAACTTGCTTTTAGATTAGACATAATGTATACGATGATTTCCAACCACTTGAGAGAGATTGGAAAGACAAAAAAAACTTGATAAATTGAACAACAACCAAAAGACAGACCGTTATGAAGTGTCATCTTCCCTTATTTTACACAAGAACGACTTGTTTCTCAACCTGGTTGTGACTTGCAATGTAAAGTGGGTTCTTTACAACAACCGCCAATGCTTAGTTCGATGGTTAGATACCAACAAAGCTTCACAACACTTCATGAAGCCAGAGTTGCACCAAAAGAAGGTCACGCTGATTGTTTGGTCTGTGACCAGTCTTATCCATTAGTTTTTTTGTTTTTTTTAATGCAGACGAAACCATTACAGCAGAGAAGCACGGTCAACAAATGGATGAAATGCATCAGAAACTTCGACAACAACACCCAGCATTTGTCAATAGAAAAGGCCCAATTATCCTCCATGATAATGCCTGATCGCACTTATCTAATTGATACTAACATCCTGGATTACAAATAGTTAGAATACAGTATCGTATCACAATGTGTATCATATTCAAAAAATACACAAGTCTTTTAATAAAATATCTGAGGCTTGTCCAGTATTCCCCCTGTATTAATTTTTTTTTTTTTTTTTTAAATCAAGAAACATATATTTCTGTTAATACCAGCAACGGAAAGAATATCATATTCCAAAAATCACATAAATTGATCAAGTAGCTTTATTTTTATAAAGAAAATCATTGTCAAGCGAATTTCAGTTTTTCCAATGTCCTCATTTTAAGAATGGCTTTCTAAAATCTTGCAAGTTTGAATTATTTGAAGTCATTTCCTTTGTTTGTATTTTCAAGATAACATCACAATATTATCCTCGCTGTTCATTTAGCCACATAATTTGATTTTCTTATTTAAAAATGAAACAGATTGGTTTACATGATTTTTGGTGTACGATATTTTCTCTCCATCACTGATATATACAACATACAGATTTTTTTTTTTTTTTTTTTTTAATATAGGGAGAATTCTGGATAAGCACTAAATTGAATAATTGCAAAAATAGACACTCATCTTCACGATCTAAAAGAAAAAAAGTTTGTTTTTGAATCGTAAATTTTAGTCTCTAATAGCTGAGTGTTAATAAATATTTAAAAAAAGAATTTGTTTACAAAAATTGGCCTAAACTTTCACCTTTGCTTTTCATCTATCATTTCAAACAATGTGCGTTTTACATTTCTGAAATTTGGAGTTGAGAATTGATTATTTGTATTTATTTGGATAGAGGTTTTTTGTAAAAAAAAAAAATCTTATTTTACTAAACTGGGTTGATGTGTACAAGCAAGATCCCCCTCCCCCAGTAATTTTATTTTCGTCTTTTTTTTTTTTTTTTTCAATTTTTTCAGCAGATTATTATCGAATCTACCAGATTATCAAAAACATGAAAAAAAAAAAGTCAATATTTAATTATTTGTAGGGTAGCTCGGTTTCTAATGCAACATTCTAGTAAATCGATCACCTGATTTTAGAACCACTCGACGTTTTAAGGCCAAATTTTGCAACTTTAGCCTTTTTTAAGCAGTTTGTTTTTGTTTTTTTTTTTGCTTGAAATTTGCTCTTTTCTGATTATTTTATATACAGATTTATAGTTATCTTCAAGTTTTGTCACCCGATATTTACAAAAGGTTTTGCCCGGACGATTTTCTTCTTTTTTATTTTTTAATAAGTAATCTTGAAGTTTTATCAACCAACATTTATAATTTTTTAATTAACAAGGAAACTCTTTGGTATACTGAAGTGTTTACACAGTTACTAATACAATAAATCGCTCCTCCATATCGGAACCACTTGACGAGAACACACACACACCCTTCTTATATAAAGGATTTAGCACTTGTACACTATGTTGTGGCCCTTTGGCTTTGATCACAGCGTAGTAATTGTTATGTTGTGGCAATCAGTGCCAAGAGTCAGAATGATTATTATGATTAATTGTTAAATTATTAGTTTTAAAAAATATTCAGGAAAATGTTTTAAAAGAAAAGAATGTTAGTTAAAATATTACGGTTAAATATTTAACTTGGGAATTTTGTCTCAAGGAAAAATGTTATGAATAGAGGAAACGCATAAACAAAGCTAGTTTGGAATTTGGTTTAGTAAACAACGATGTGGCTTGCGTGACAAACAAGATGGTCCATTCTGGCTTACGTAAGAGAAACGTAAGCCAGGAAGAATCAGAATTAGGAGTTTGTAACAGGAAGTCGAAGAAACGATTTGTGAGTTAGCTAGCCACTGGGTTAGTTAGCAAACAGGAGTTGTCTATATAGTCTGATGGAAGCATCTACGGACCAACTAAGAAAAATGTAAGGGAGAAGGTTAAGAGCTGCAAACTCCGAGACATGGAACATTTGGAAATAAAGATCTGGAAATGATAACTCAGCATTTTGGGTGTTTCCTTCAAAAGAAGGTGGTTTTATTTCAGGTGCTGTGCTGCCAGCAGAGAGGAAGAAAATAAATAAGGCATGTGACCATGTCGGGTGTCAAGCAGACAAGGGTGTTATTCATCATTGTTAAAAACTGTCCGTTTTATAGCCCCATTCGTTATTGTTGTGAATATGTGAAAACACCCATATAGAAAGACTATCAAATGTAGACATAACAGACCGACACGTACAGACACCCCATATACAAAGAAAAGTAACTGTCCTTATAATTCAAACAACTAGACGATACATGAGTATCGATTACAGAAACAGGTATACCTTACATACATAGACACAGTTATATAAACCCGACAATGCAACATTTGTATGATTTGGTAATATAACACTAAGGTTATTCCAGCCCAATTCATCCAGCCCCGACACACCCCTTCTTGGATTTTTTTCATATTTACACCATACAAACTTTGGGTTAAAACTAAGAAGTCTGCAATTTCAGCCCAGTTGGATTTGAGGAACATATTTTTTTTCATAGTCAGTTTCGGCCTGGAAATCAAAAATTGCTATGTCATGACGTAGAATTTTAACAGAACATAACAGCAAGAAATCATAGCATGAATTCTCTACTTCACAACTGAAGTCAATGTAATGTCATTTGAGTGACACTGATCAAGAAAAAGTATATCGATTTGAATCAACATGAAACAATCAGAACTTAAGTCAATGTAGTGTATTTTGAGTTAAACTGAACAGGAAAAAGATATTTAAATCAACATTTAAAAAAAGCAGCATAGGACATTATTCGGGTATCATATGATAGAGGAATTTGCTCTGACACTCAAACTTGATTACTCAGGTGGACATGATTCTGAACAGCTTAAATGCATTGATTGAAAGCCTATAATACAAGGATTTGCTGATTTAATGGTTTAGAAACCATGATCCAACTGTCCAAAAATTATGAACTGCATGGCACGATTATATGGTATGTGCCTGAAGGTATAAATACAAAACACAATATCTTATTCCCACTGACTTTTTGTGTCAACTGAGTCGATTCTACACTACCCCTAGTCACAATTCATCCATACATACAAATGAAAGAATACTGTTATCATGATCAGTAATATTCTACTGCATATTTTCAATTAGATCTAAGCATAAAAGAGAACGAAAGAGAGGGTTAGATCTTGCTTCAGTATGATAATGAGCAGAATGTTATGCTTCAAATGAAAATCTGACCACTTCATTCATATCTGAATGTTACCTTCAGTGGCGTAGCTAGACCTTTTGCCGCCTGGGGCAGTAGTAAAATTTGCCCCCCCCCCCAGCATTTGGGCGTCCGGAAAATTCGTCCATTTTTTGCTAGGTAGGAAAACTGGTCCATTATTATCAAGTTAACATTTATTCTGTAGTTGACCGGTCTAAGCATCAAACGGACTGTGGATACTAGATGGAGTAGTCGAGCAGATGCTGTAGATGTTGTGATAAAAAAAATATTGGAAGTCGTCATTGCCCTGGAACAGCTCAAAGAAGAAGGAGAAAATGCAACCACAAGATCAGATGCATCTTTAATTCTCAACTCGATACTATCGTTTCCGTTTCTTTTATTTCTGAACCTTTGGAAAACTATTCTCCCAGAAATCAATGATGTCCAGAAATATCTTTTAAAAAAAAAAAAAAAGGCTGGATCTGCAACAAAGTTCTGTCAGGCTGACGGCGTTGAAAGATTTCCTTCTTCAGAATAGAGAAAAGATAGTGGGCACTGCAATAGACAAATCAAAAACACTCTGCTCTGAAATGGGGATAAGCATGGAGCGTCGTATTTGCAAAAAGAAACAAATGGATGGTGAAGGATTGACTGATGCAGCGCTGAGTTTTGATACTGAGTTGAGACGGGAAATGCTGTCTGTCATAGACAGATTGACTGAAGAAATATCTTGCAGATTTCAACAAGTTCACAATCTTGCAAATAAATACGCTTTTCTTATACCGTCAAATCTGCTTGATGATAATTATGATTGTCAGCTTCGTGGATTTGACGAAGATATAGAAAAAGAAAAATTCTTTGCTGAAAGGAAAAGGTTACAGTATGTTGTAAAAGCTTCAGAAAAAGACAAAATCGATGGACCTCTTGAACTTTATACAAAGATACCAACTTGGGAATTCCGTCCCTAATATTATGATCTTGCTGAGAATTTTCCTCACCAGAGCTATTAGCGTTGCTAGCTGTGAGCGCTCTTTCTCAAAACTGAAGCTCATAAAAAACTACCTTGGATCAGCAATGAGCCAGACAAGACTTACAGACTTGGCAATCCTCTCAATAGAGAGGGAACTTGTCGAGGAAGTGAATTTTGATAGAGTCATTGATAACTTTGCCGAAGAAAAGGCGCGAAAAATCTGTTTGTAAATTTTCAACCGACTTGATGCCTTGCGACAGTTCTCTCACAAAAAATAAATTTATAGCCTTATTTGCCATTCATAAATACATTTATTTAAAATATATTAAAACTATTTTTAAAAGAGTTGAAACGTTATTAACAACAACAAATTTCTGAAAACCGAGCGATTACACACACGGATTTAAAAAAGCACCGATACAAGACGTTTTTTCTCTTCGGAGGGCTCGACCTCTTAATAATAACATTATGAAGACAAAGAAAAGAAAACTACATCGGACTATTCTCTCCTTGATACATCCATGTTATTTGGCGAAAATTCGGACTTGTAACAACAACGACAAAAAAGTAAATAAAAATGATTTTATCATTTCATAACATTTTCAGGTTTTCAAATGTTCTCATTTAAATTTATTATATTTGCTTGTGTAGCTAATTCATTTAATTTAACATTTTTTTTATAATTTGAATTATAAGTTTTTGTTTTGAAAAAATATTTGGTTTCTTTTATTTGGGTACCTAGTCTTTATTTTATTAGTGGTTCAGAGGCTAGGGAATGAGGGTGGAGAGTTGGGTTTCGATTTCGATTCTAGCTCATGGCACCCAAGTCATATATTATTATTGAAAAGAAATTTCAATTATTATTATAATAATATTCAATTATTATTGAAAAGAAATTGTTAAATTAACTGGCTACGTATACAATTATGTAGCCAGTTAATTTAATTTAACAATTTCTTTTCAATAATAATAAGTATGTAAACATTAATCTGAAAGGAATTGTGTGAACATTAATCCGAAGAAAATTATATAATTGTTTTGAAAAATCTTTGGTCTTCTTTGACGAGTACTGTAATACGATGAAAATCTAGGACTAATAGCTGCAGTCTAACATTAGTTCCATGAAAATAAATATTTTGAGGGCTTTTGGAATTTTGAAGGTTAATAGATTATCAAATGCGGGGGGGGGGAATCTTACGATCGCCGCGGGCTGCAAAGACTGTTGCTGTTTAATTTTTCAACATTTTTCAGAACATGTAAAGCCACTGCTTTCTTTGAAAGGTTACATAGAGAATTTATGCAATTTAAAAAAATTGTTTTACAAATAAAATAAATTTACATCATATTTTGAGGTTATTCTCATTTTAGTTTTAGTGATAATTTAAAAATAATAAATATTTATAATTAGTACCAATAATGAAAAATTAAATTAAAAATTTAAAAGAATCGGTTTTGGAATCGTAAAATAGGGACACATTTTTCCGATATCTCCAATACTTCAGATTTTTACAAACTTTCGGTATAAAATTTCAGATTTTTTGTTAGCTTTTATATATTTTTTCTATTTTCTATTTTTATCCTCTCAAAATGCCGCCCCTGACATGTGCTGCTCGTAAATAAGAGACACATTTTTCTGATTCTGATACCTCAAAAATTTCCGATTTTTTACAACTTTTTCAGTATAAAATGTCAGATTTTTTGTTAGATTTTGTTTATTTTTTCTACTTTCTATTTTTACTCTCTCAAAATGCCGCCCCCTGACATATGCCGCTCGCAAAATAGGGACACCTTTTTGCGATTCCAATAACTACAAAAGTTCTCATTTTTTACAACCTTTTCGATATAAAATTTCAGATTTTTTGTTAGCATTTTTTTCGATTTTCCCCTTTTACCATCTCAAAATGCCGCCCCCATGCCGCCCCCCCCCCGACGCTCAGAAAATAGGGACACATTTTTTCTGATTCCGATATCCCCCAAAATTCCGATTTTTTACAACCTTTTTGGTATAAAATTTCATATTTTTTGTTAACTTTTGTTTATTTTTATTTATTTTTTCTACTTTCTATTTTTACCCTCTCAAAATGCCGCCCCCTCAGTCATCCCTTCTTTTCGATTGTCTAGCCTTAATTTAAACCTGCGTCACTTCTGGTTTGGCGGTGGTTGTAACAGCAATAACGTCACTTCCCCCCCCCATTCTTTTCCTCCTTCTCGGTATGGGTTCGAGCTTGTCTTCCTACTACCATTTTTTTTTTTTTTTTTTTTTTTGCTCAACATACACCTCCAAACACCCGGACAATGCCGGGCTGGAATGCTAGTATTTCTATAAAATAATCTGATAAAGGCAAATTTAAAGCCAAATTAAAAAAAAAAAATTAAAAAAAGAATTCGCGAAATTTAGCTTAAAAACAGCGAGTGGTTATAAAATGGGTGATCCATGTTGCATTAGAAACTGAGCACCCCTCCTACATATATTTAATTTTTTTGTTTTTGTTTTGTTTGTTTGGTTTTTTTTTTTTTTTTTTTTTTTTTTTGCTTTGTTTTATAATCTGGTAGATAAGTGTCCATTTGATAATAATCCGTTAGAAAAAAAATTGAAAAAAAAAAAAAAAAGACGAAAATAAAAAATATAGTGAGGGGGTGGGGTGCTCGTACACGTCGATCATAAACTGTATTGAACATAAGGCTGATTTTTTTTTTTACATCGACACTTCCATTTGAGTGGTCTCCCCTTTATTTATTTCATCAGATTTCATTATGCCCGACGAAAACACTACAACTCGCTTAGTCGTAAAATTTAATTTTCTTGAATAGAAAATAATCTACTTGGTCAAATTACGTGATTTTTGGAATATGACATGTTCGTTCTGTAACTAGTACGTACATCATACGGATTTTCTGCATTTTCTTTTTTAATTTTAATTGCCGCTATAAGTGCCAGTTTGAATATAAGCGTCGCAAGAAACACGATCTCGTTCATTCATTTGTTACTTATTGACGTTTATTGAAATAGTTTTCTTTTTGTTTTTTGTTTTTGTTTTTTTGTTTTATTTAATCTTTTAAAAACGACAGCTAGGAAAACTTATAATTTAAAAATATGGTAAAATATTTCAGAACTTAACAGGAATTTACTAATTAAAACAAAAAGAAAGAAACGTTAAAATATGCGATTTATCACTTACCAAAAATGTGCGATGTTTTGTTGGCCGCAAGTTTGCTCAATTTATTAAGGCGTGGGGGGGGGGCTTTTTGTATTTTTTTTTTCTCGGTCAACAAGTGAGGGGGGGGGTAAAGTATAAAAAAAAATCAAGTTAAAAAACAATAAAAGAAACTTTTATGATACAATCCCACGCCTGCTCGAGCATCTCCCTCCCTCCTCGACAACCATGCGAGGCCGGTAAACACAATAATGACATCAATTGGCTAACGATTTAGTTATTTATGTACATATTTATTTAAAAAAAAAAAAAAAAAAAAAAGATTCGGAAATCTTAAGTAGGACGACTCCAGGAGTGAATGTGGTATTATGGTGATTGAAGATTCTAACTAGGAAAATGATAGACTAAGACTAGACAAATCGTGCGTATAGTGACAAGGATGACCGTAGATTCCCCCTCCCCACAATGTTTTTAATGGCCTTGTGCTTAATTTGTTTTTGAGAATTTTGATTTTCAGAAATAAGTAAATTTTTCAATTGTCTTGTTGTTTGAAGATGCGAGGGGATGTTTTTTTTTGGGGGGGGGAGGTAATGAATTTTTCGCATAACTGTTTATTCACACCGACTACACGCGCGCACGCGCACTGCTTAGACATGTGGTCAGTTCAATGTGTATGAAGAGGGGGAGATTCAGCCCCACCCTAAACCTAGCTAAATAGGGGCAGTCTATAAGGGTGTAAAATTTACCATGATCGATCCTGTAGGGGCGCTTCTTCAGGTTATCGGCAACAAAACACCCCCTCTCATTCTGAAGGAGGGTGTAATGCCGGGGCGGCCGAATAAAAGTATACTGGACTGCGTAATCGGAAAAGAAACCCACCAACCACCCTTCCTGACCGAGGCGTTTTATCTCTCCTCATCTATTATGCCACACAAATAACTGAACTTGTGAAATGAAAAAATTAAAAAAAAGACAGCGTGTGAAGTTCCTTTTCCTCCCTCCTTCCAACAACCACTTGCAAAAATTATAGACTCCCCTCCTCTATCTTAAGTGACCAGGTCAAAAATATCAACCAAAATTATCCAGTATGTGAGATCTATACTAAGTACAGAGTTATTGTTCCTTAAATAGAATAATTACACTTGCTTCTTTTTTTTTTTTTTTTGTATGATTGCATTTTATGAGACTCAACAAGCAGTAAAAGAAAGTTTAAAATAGTGTTGCCAAGGATATAATGTCTAGTTAACGTTCTGTAAATGTTATTTCTTTTAAGTTTCTAACAGAAAAGATAAATAGTAGATTAATATTCTCCGCTGATTCATCATCTCCCCCTCCCAATGAGATTTTACTTTCTTTAGGCGATTACGTGTGCACACATTGAAAATCTTGGCGAAAACAAAAAGAAAAAAGTATTTTAGAATTTAGACAGGGGATCATGCGAAACTGATCCCAGATGACTTTCGTATATAAATTTAACATAAACTAGTCTCCTTATTTCCGAACCATTCTAGCTTTTTAGGACAGTTAACTTTTTTTTTTTCTTTTTTTTTTTTGCTATAAGCGATAAATTTTGTGCATTTTCTTTTGCAGCAGGGAGTTCATGCTAAAAAGTTACTACAAAAAAAAATAATTAACCTACTACTAATCCTAGATGAAAGTGGAAAGTACCCTAAAAAAAAAAAAAAACTCATAAACCTAGCCACAAGTCAGAGTGGCAAAATTCTACTACAAAAAAAATAAAAATAATCTCTGCTTTAAACAAGCCATCGACCCTAGGTACGAATGGCAAAGCCCTCTCCCAAACAAACACTTCCTTTAGTCGCCCTCCTGTCAAATAATAATAATAATAATAATAATAATAATAATAATAATAATAAAACCCACTTAAAAACAATTTGGTTAACGTCCGTAAAATATTAGAATGGTCCAGAAATAAGGGACCATTTTACATTAAATTTATGTGCAAAACCGATCCTCACTCTAAATTCTAAAATATTTTTTCTGCTAAACTTTTTCAGAATGTTCGTTCACACATAATCATCTAATTTTAATAAATAAAATAACAGGAAAATAAAAAAATATACCCTTTTTGGGTTTGTATTACTGTACACAGATTCGAAAAAGTTGTCAGAAAACAAATATATAACAAATAAATGTTATCAAAGGCAAGATAAGTTACTTTTCTACCTAACTGGATATGGTTTTAGTATTTTTATTTAATGTAACATGTTTATTCAGCTCGAAAAACATACAGCGTATGTATTGGAAAGTTAAAAATGGCACACAACTGTCTTTTTGAATGGCAGGTTTGAAAAAAGGAGTTAAAAATAAAAAACTGGACAAAATACGGTTAGAAACTCGCTCAATATATGTTACCGTGACATAGGCTGCTATATATTCAGTGGGTTTTTAACAGTATTTTGTCTAGTGTTTTTACTTTTAATTCCTTTTCCGAAACTTACCATGTCAAAGAGAGAGTCGGGCGGGCGCCATTTTTAATTTTCCAATACATCGGTAAACACTGTTTATCGAGCTGAATAAACATGTTACATTAAACATATCCAATTAGGTAGAAAAGTAACTTATCTTGCCTTTGATAACATTTATTTGTTACATATTTGTTCTTGGTACTTGTACAGATTAATCAAGACATTAAAAAATGAAAATATCGAAGGAAAAAAAAAAAAAAGGTTATATTGTACATATCCGTTATGGAACGAAGTTCTCCAAAAAAGAAAAAAGAAAAAAAAAAAAAGTATTTTTTTTTACAGCGAAAAAACAATTTATGATACCGAGCAAAAGGTTCGATTTTTAGGAAGAAAAGCTAGTAATAAAGATGGGGAGGGAATGTTGGCGTTTTACATGGAGTTATCTCCCCATGGCGTGTTAAAAATTTCCATAATGGCTGACTTAAAAAAAAAAAAAAAGAAAAAAAAACTACTCTATTAAATTAAATAAAAAATTTTGCAGAGATCTTCAATACAAAACGGATATGCACAATGAATTCAGGAAAACTCGTCCCGGGAAAACTCGTCTCCGGAAAACTGGTCCCCTTTCGCTAGGTAGGAAAACTGGTCCCTTATTGAATAAATGTCGATTGAAAACACATTTTATGATCGTTCTAGAAGGAGATATGGTTTTTTAAAATAGACTATAACCCCCATAATATTTTAAAAAAATATTTTTACTTGTTTAATTTTTTTTTTTGGGGGGGGGGTTGTATTACTGTACACATAGATTCGAAAAAGTTGTCAAAAAACAAATATATAACAAATAAATGTTATCAAAGGCAAGGTAAATTACTTTTCTACCAAACTGGATATAATTTTCGTGTTTTTATTCAATTTAACATGTTTATTCAGCTCGAAAACCATACAGTGTTTACCGATGTATTGGAAAATTTAAAATGGCGGCCGACTCTCTCTTTAACACGGTAAGTTCAGAAAAAGGTGTAATAAATAATAAACTAGAAAAATACTGTTAGAAATTTGCTCAATATATGTTACCGTGACATAACTTCACATATATTCGGTGGTTTTTTAATAGTATTTTGTCTAGTTTATTATTTATAACACCTTTTCCCGAACTTACCGTGTTAAAGAGAGAGTCGGCCGCTATTTTGAATTTTCCAATACATCGGTAAACACTGTATGCTTTTTGAGCTGAATAAACATGTTAAATTGATTAAAAACACGAAAATTATATCCAGTTTGGTAGAAAAGTAATTTATCTTGCCTTTGATAACATTTATTTGTTATATATTTTTTTTGACAACTTTTTCGAATCTATGTGTACAGTAATACAAACCCACGAGAAATAATGTCCGGTATATCACATCTTAGGGGTCTTGATAATCGCTAAAAAATAGAAAATTAAAGAAATTACTGAGGGAGATTTGGTTTTAAAAAGAAAATAATAAATTTTAATATTTTTTAAAATATGAGAGAGAGAGAGAGAGAGAGAGAGAGAGTGGGGGGGGGGTAAAAACTATATCTCCCTCCGAAAAACAATCAACAAAAAATGAAATTAAAAAGATTCTTGAAACGATAGCGGAGTTTTCAATAAAATTGATTAATAAATTTATTTAGTGATTACCTTTTCTCTTAATGATTGATTTTAGAATTTTGAAGTAAAAATTTTAAAAAATTAAAAATTAGTTAACGAGAGATTGTTAATGTTAGCACATGGGACATGGCATCTCTCGCGCCAAAAAATATTTCGTTTTTAATTTATTAGTTAATTTTTGCAAAATTTGACAGGACGACAATAAATGTTGATAATTGATAAAATCATAATTTTAAATAACGCATGAGTGCATTTGGTATGAGAGAAAACAAAAACATAACAACAAAAAAACTATCATAATTAAAAAAACAAAACAAAAAAGTAACGAAAAATCGAATCGCTCCTCGTTTTTTAATTTTTTGGTTTTGTTTTTAATTATTGTTTTTATGACTCCAAAAAACATCGTTAAAATAAGAACAAACTTTGTATGAACATAATAAACGCTTTAATATAAGTGAAACCACTAAGAACTTAGCCAGTTAAGTAGAAAACGGACACTTAGAAAATCGATTTTATTTAAACAAAAAAAAAAAAAAACATTAAACAAGTAAAAATATTTTTAAAAAATATTGGGGGGGGGCTATAGTCTATTTTAAAAATAATATCTCCTTCAAGAATGATCATAAAATGTGTTTTAAATCGATATTTATTCAATAAGGGACCACTTTTCCTACCTAGCGAAAGGGGACGAGTTTTCCGGAAACGAGTTTTCCCGGGACGAGTTTTCCGGGCACCATGCACAATATAACCTTTCTTCGATATTTTCATTTTTTAATGTCTTCATTAAACTGTACAAGTACCTTTTATGTGTACAGTAATACAAACCCCCTTTTTCTTTTTGTCTTTTTTTAGGGTCAGAAATGAACCATAAATAGATGGCTTACCTTTAAACTTTAATACAAGACCCAAATTACCTTTTATTCGATAGCTTAACGGTTTCAAAATCATTTTCGAATTTCGAAAGTGTTGGTATACTAACTACAAGTTTAAAATATGACTGTAGGGACTGTTTACTATCATAATTTGAAATTGTGAACCTTTTAAAACTGACCCAAACTAAGCTTGAATTAAAGTTTTAAAATCAAATATGTAAATACAGAGGTTACCTCCCCTTTCCTCTAAATAATTATCTCCCCTTATATTGCATTATCACATTGACACACAGGTTTCCATTAGTCACCAAAGTTAAGCAACGTTGCGTCTGGTCAATATAAAAATGGGTGACCATTTGAAAATTCCGGGAGCTGCATGTGCTCTCTGCTTATCTTGGCATTGTTTTCAGTCGTCCTGGACTTCTCCTTGCCACTGGATTCAAACAGTGCTGATTATAAGAGGTGTGGTTAAGGCTTGAGCAACCCTTGACTCACAATTATATGAACAGCTACCCTTACACGGGGGAGTATCCAATGCCTTTTAAGACTGAACAGAGGAGTTTTATCTCCCCTTATCTATTATGACACTGCATTTGCTCGATGTATTGCAAAATTGACCACTGTGACTACAGTGTGATGGTGTATGGAAGTGATACCTGGCCAGTGCGGGTTGAGGACATGCATCTCATGGCAAGAAATTATATGAGAATGATATGATGGATATGTAATAAGTAGGGATGTGACAACAGCATATTCTTTTGACTCTCGAGTATATATCCGACACAGTTAATCAACCAAGAACCACATTAGTTTATATAAAAACATATCAAATATTAACAGATATATACTCAAAAGTCAAAACAATGAAAAGAATATGCTGTTGTCACAGGGCTAAAAAATTTCAGTTAAATTTGAAATTTGAATAAATTAAATGCAAAAATTCTTTGAAAGATGAATATTAGTTTTCTGGAATTATTTAAAAGATAATTAGTAAATTAAAGTCTTGAAGAATTTTTTAAAAAATTGTACCTACTTTTTACTAAAAAAAATGCATAACTATCTAAAATTCATGTTTAGTTTTTGAAAAAATAGTCTTTGTTAATTAGTAAACAAACGAGTTATTGATGTACAGAAATTGTTAGGGAAACAAGAAATGCACGTTTTTACTTTATATAGAAGAAAATGGTTTTGTAAGCTATATTATAAGTCTCACCTGTCTGTTTAAATGTATGTATGTTTCTATGTCTGACTAAAACTTTGGACAGAGGCGACGGATTTTCACCAGATCGGTATTGTTTTTAAGCTCGACCCTTCGGACGACAAATATCGAAAATTGGCTAAAAATATTTATTCCTTCACCCTCAACTGGGCACTTTTCTACAAGGAGGGGTCACGTTTTTCGCCTATACTTTCGAAACTCATCCCCCCCTTTTTGATGTACTACTCTTAATTTAAATCTTCGTCACTTCCGGTTTGGTGATGGATACAATGGCAAAGACGTCACGTTTTTTTTCACATTCTTTTCCTCCTTTGCAGTACGGGTTCGAGCCTGCCTGCCTACTACAACTTTTTCTTTTTTCTCAACACACACCTCCAAACACCCGGGCAATGCCGAGTACCCAGGCTAGTAACATTATATAAATCTCACCTCTCTGTTTAAATGTATGTATGCATGTTTGTATGTATGTCTGCCTAAAACTTTTGACAGAGGCGACGGATTTTCACAAGATCAGTATTTGTGTGAAGCTCGACCCTTCGGACGACAAATATCAAAAAATTGGCCAAAAACATTAATTCCTTTACCCTCAACTGGGCAGTTTTCTACAAGGAGGGTTTGTTTTTTCACTGACATTTTTTGCAAGTCATTCAAAGCTTGCATAAACGACATTGCATAAAAGACATTATCTCGACTGCCCGTGACATTATAACCACAGTAGCCTCATTGATAAGAGTGTTTGTTTTTTTTCCACCTTTTTTTCTTCTGGTGCGTTACAGGTTCGAGCCTGCTTACTACTCCTATTTTTTTTGTGCTCGCAATTTTCCTTTTGTTTTTGTTTTTTGCTCAACCAATACTCTTACACACACCTCCACTTTCTTTTCTGCCTTCACATCACAGGTTCAAGCCTGCCTGCCTACTACAACATTTTTTTTTTTTTTTTTTTGCTTAACACACACCTCCAAACACCCGTCTGTCTCCATATTTTCAAACTCTATCTCCTCCGAAACTAAAAGTTACAGAGTGGCGCAAGGGGCCTCAAATGATTGCATTTTTTATGGGTATTTAGCAGTTAAATTCCTTTTAAGGTGTCAAAAATGGGTCAAAATTGAAAAAAAAATTCGTGAAATATTCTGTACATTCGTCTTAGTTTATTTTTAATCGGTTTTTATGTGGTCATGTTGGTACAGTGGTAACGTCACCAGCTTTGAATATTACAGTTTAGGTTTCGATTCTAGCTGATGGCACCTAATACTTTTTTTATTTTTTTACTTTTGAAATCACGACTATAATAATATATACGAAATCTGGACAAATTAAAGTATCATATTTAGGTGTTTTTTATGGTCAGGCAAAGTCGCCCCCCTCCCCAGTACTTTATAGAAAGTGAAAAATTATTATACCTTAATTTTTTGTTTGAAAATCATAAAAATGTTCAGTGCTTGCGTAGATTGATGACCGTTAAAACCGACGCATTTCAGGTAAAATGTTGAAATGAGTATAAATTCCAAAAAATTATCCAGTAGATGTGCTAGCTGTAACATTTTAACAAAATCATCCACAATTACGTTCTGACATTTTGTGTTAGACAATTAATTTAAGTGAATTTAAATCAAGGGAGATAAGTCAGTTTGTCATACTGTATTGGTCATAAAACTCTTCCACATTAAAAACATACCATAAAACGATAATTCGATAATTGTATTTTTACTTGTAATTATTTTTCTTCTGGATCATTGTTCGCAATGTTTTGCATTTATACTAATTTCAACATGATACGTACATTTCACTTGAAATGTGGTGGGGTAAAAGACCACCAATCTATCCAAATACCAAAATTCATTAATTCAAATGTCTCTATTCTGTTTTAATAAATAAAAAAAAAAAGGAAATGTTTATTTTATTAAAAATTTTTTTTAATTTATACAAGATTTTATTTTTATCTGAAAGACATTCACATTTACTAGTTTTTAATTCTGAAATTACCAAAAACGTCTAGTTAGTAATGTTTTCTCTTAGAATTGAAAAGAAAACTTTTCTAAAATTTTATTCAAAACTTTTATTTCACTACAGATTGCCTACTGTGGCAATTTTATTGATTTGCTGAAAATAAAATTTGAATGGTTGGGGATTGCAAATCCGGTCATTCATTTGTTCTGGCCATCTATATTTCAAATTAATTGTTAGTACTTTTTTTTTTTTTTTTCGTCATAGCGCCAAGATCACAATTTTTTCCATTTTTGTTTTATTTTCAAGATTTTTAATAATTTCTTATACTGATGTTTACATTCATATGCACAAGAGAAATATTAGAATATAGCATTTTAAAATTTCTCAAAAACTTATCATTAATATCACAAACTAGCAGGGAAACCAGACGTTGTCCAGGATTGAAAGAGGGTCAACAAATGTTCCATCCTCCCATACTTTTATTGTCATTCAAATTGGTGAAATCGCCCATTTTTTTTTTTTTTTTTTTTTTCAAATCGATTGAATGCTCTAGTTAGGGAGCCCTCGTCCTCTGCAGTGTACCAAGAGGAAGTTTCACATGCCTCCCTGCAGTGACTTAGTCCACAATACATTCCTTTAGTAAAGGTGTTTTTTGTTTCCAGAAAATAAAATATTTTCACTAAAAAAATTGATATGTTTATTTTTTTTTTGGATTCTTTGAACTATTGTTCTTAGCTTGAGTGGTATTTTTATAACATTTCGGTTGATGTTACTTTCAACCTTCTTCAGATGTCTTTGGTAATTTGAAAGAAACCCTCAGCAATAAGGTGTTGAATGTTGTCTTCCAAGTGGTCGATTGTGTCTGGTTTATCAGCATAGACATGAGACTTTACAGATCCTCAAAGAAAGCGATCTAATGGACTTAAATCATACAAATGAGGTAGACAGCTGACAGGTTCATTTTGTGAAATTATTCATTCATCAAATGTTCCCCTCAGTAAATTAACCATATTATTTGCAATCACTGCTTGGGTGTCAGTCTCTTCATGATGAATTGCCAAACCAAGCTGAACCCAAAGTAATTGATAAATTAAAATAAAGTTCCCCGCCTCTAAGTGTGTGTTGGGACGATTATCGGAATCGGGGAATCAAAAAAAAAAAAAAATCAAAACTTTTTGGGGGTTGAAAAAATTATAGCCTAATTTTCAATTCCAAACCGATTTTTTTTTTTTTTTTTTTTTTTTTGAGAATAAAAAAAGTGAAACAGCACAAATTGTTTTTTATTAGAAGTTCATTTACAACATCAGACTGAGAGGAGCCACAGAATGGGTTATAAATCTCATTTACAGATTTAACACTGATTCACAGACTATTTTATTTATTGGTCATTCATTTGCCTATTCCTTTTGTCAACTTTTCACCCTTATTCTCTAAATGTCTAGATACCTTCATCCAGGGAGTTCACTTGATTATTAAAAGGTTAAATGCTCTCGATGTTTTTTTTTGTTTTTTTTTTAATGTCGTTGGTGCCAGCTATATGTATATTGACAACTTCTGTCATCAGCTTCTTCTGAAATAAATAAAGTTTTATGATGCTCATCTTTGGATGCAAGTGAAAAATATAGATGAAAAGCTTCCATGAGTTAATCAAAATCTTGAATTATACATAAAGAGATTCGTCCACGGAAAACTCATCCATTTTTTAGGAAAACTGGTCCATTATTGAATAAATATCGATTGAAAACATATTTTATGGCCGTTCTTGGAGATATTGTCTTTAAAGAGACTACACCCCCATAATATCTTTTTTTTAAATATTTTTATTTTTTTTACTGCTCTTTTAAAAAAAAAAGATAAAATCGATTTACTAAGTGTGTGTTTTCTACTTAGTTGGCTAAGATTTTAGTAGTTTAACTTATTTAAAGCGTTTATTCAGTTCAAAAAAAGACTTCAGACCACATAATATTTTTTTTTAATATTTATACTTATTTACTATGGTTTTAAAAAAAGCAAAATCGATTTTTCTACCTAGTTGGCTAAGTTGTTTGTAGTTTAACTTATTTTAAAGCGTTTATTCAGTGAAAAAAAAAAGTAGTATCGAGTATTACATGAGAACAGAAATAATGTTCAACATGAGGGATCACATCTAAGGAGTTTTGATAATCGCTCAAAAATAGAAAATTAAAAAAATACTGAGGGAGATTTAGTTTAATTTCGATGAGTTGAACTATTTAAATTTAGTATGGTCAGTGAGTAAAACTTCGTTTAATCTGAACGTAAATTATTATTATTATTATCTATATTATTTATATATTAATACGATAGCATGTGTTATTTTCTGTGTCACTCGGGTCGTTTAATTGTTATGTCATTCCATTTCTTGTAATAAATAATTTTACTAAGAATTCTTCATAATTTTTGTTTCGGTTTCGATTATAGCTAATGGCACTCCAATAATCTATTTTTTTTTTAAATAATTTTATCAAGAATTTTTGGTAAGTCTTGGTTTCGGTTTTGATTTTAGCTGATGGCACCTTAGTAATCTATTGTTTTAGTAAATAATTTTATCAAGAATTCTTCTTAAGTTTTGGTTTCAGTTTCGATCATAGCTGAAGGAACTAAAGTTTATATATATATGTATATTTATATAAGTTTGGGATTCGGTTTCGATTCAAGCTGATGAACCCAAGTCATATAAGATATATTTTTTTATTTTTGAAATCCCAACTTTATAATATATAAAAATCGATAGAACATTAGCTCTATAATAATATATACTAAATCTGCAAGAATTAAAATATCATATTTAAGCGTATTTTACGACCTGGCTATGCCGGACATTCCTGCTAGCTTAGATAAATACTTTTGCAGTTTTAACAAAATAGCTACAATAATATCAGAGCGTCTTTATTTACACTGAACATCTACAGAATGCCAACATCAGTATATTACATATGAATCAGTCCCCTGTGGAATTTTCACAGGTCCTGCTAGTTATTATTATTATTATTATTTTTATTTCATTCATAAAGAAAATGCACAGAATAGTCAACAAAGCCCATGCCCTCCCCATGTTAAAAATGGTTATCGAAATAGTAACATTATTATTTAGAAATTCGTTCATAACAATGGGAAAGGCGTTGTTGAATATTTTGTTCTTACATCGTTTTCTTATTTTACCTACCAATCGTTGACTATTTTTAACTGTTTATGAAAACTTTCAAGTAGCATGTTATACAGTAATGATACAATCTGGCTTTGTTTTGAAATCAAAATAAATCTTTTGTTGTCCTACAGTTTTCAATTAGGATGAAGAAAATTCTCTGAGCAAAATAGTTTTGCACCACTTTTATACCCTTAAATCAAGGCAAAATACTTATAAACTTTATGCCTAAAATTCTTAATCTAATTTCCATCAAAATCCATTACACGACTTTGATTCTAAAAAATGCATAAAATTTAAGGTTTAAGCATAAGTTTTTAAACAGAAATTGAGATTCAGGGATCTTGTTTAATTGGTGTCTAACGAATCATATGCAATGCAAATCCATAACACTTGAACATGTCACGTCGATGTCATACCTCCTAAAAACACTCTAAAATACCATAAAGTAACTGAAATTTGGGAAATGTTTATTAGTTGATGTCTAATGCCTCGTGTTACTTTTGCAAACCTCCTTCACATGAAATTAAATATAGCAGACATCACAATCTCTTATGCCTAGCAGCCGTGTTCTAAAATTTATAATTAGTTAATTAGTATAGGAGTGTACCATGTACATACAAATATATAAACAAGATCAGAGAGTGAACTGAGTAAGCCAACAGTCCTAAACAAGAGGCACTCTGACTTTTTAAAAATGGTTGGGCAGTTCAATCAACATTGCCTAGTCGGAACGTTTCAGGCATTTAGTTAGAATCTAACACCTCCCCCTCCCCCCAAAAAAAGGCAAGACCTGAAAGGTTGGCCCTCTTAGGGTTACCCAAGATTAATACCACAGTCCAATGAATGAATGTCAACTGAAATGACCAAGTTTCTCTTGGATTGATTGGGAAGAATGAGTTTTCAACTAAGAATTTAAACAAAAAAAAGAGGAAAAAGTATACAAAAAGGAGGAAATAAATTTATCAGCAGAACGAAGGTATAGGAAGTTGTTCACCAACACACGATAGGCAGCTGAAATAGGATTGTTAATCAAGGTGTGGCAGACAAAAGACCGAACATAAACGTAGATATATTTAGACTAACTTTGTGAAGTAGCAATGAGTTTTGCGACAGTCTACAGACAGTTTTGGGTTTGCAATGATGAACGACAGTTTCAAATTGAGGACAGTGGTCAGTCCAGCACAGTTGATCGCAGGTTGATCAACATGAGCTGACAGCAACTGACAAACATGGCGTTGGCAGACAACTGTATAAATGTGAACCTTAGCGATCAGAAGATCAATGGCATCTCTCTCTCTCACACACACACACACACACACACACACACACACACACACACACACACACACTGCAACTGATATTGGCAGAATGTGTCAGAGTTTGTTTTTTGTTTTATTTTTTAATACTTGTGAATACGTGCACCCCCTTTCTCGGCAGCCACCAATGTGACAATGACAGAGCTATGTGAGGGAGAATACCATGGAATCAATGTTGGGGTTGGCATTTGTTGTCGAGCGAGGCAGCATACATGGTACTATCACAAGAAAATAATTTAGGGGTTCACATTTTTCTTATTGAGCCAGATTTGCTTATAACAATGCATGTTATGCAAAAACCAGCTTTTCTATTTCTCGTTGTTTGGATGTTCGATCTGTGCTAGTAACGTTTGATTTTGACATTTCCATAATTTTCAAACTACATATTAGGCAACAATGGACAGTTTCATGATGCACATGAGGCAAGTCGCAGCCACTTTCGTTGCCAGATCAGAGTTTAGGACCATGTCATACACTATACATGCAGTATCTGGGATTTCCAAATAGTCACCGTTCACAGTGCGGATAATTCTATGGAATGTAAAAAACTCAACTCCCTACATTTTGCCCTTGAAGATAAAGTCCCAAATAGTAACCCCTTATGTCCAAGTGGCAACATGCCTTGTTTGAGATGAATAAAAATTTAAAGATTTGATTGCTTTCCAATCCTTCTTAACACAACATTTATTTTTTATTTCTTTAAACTTTCGTGAACTTACTTTAGATGGCTAACACACATGAGCAAGGCAACGAAGAATGTATTTGCGATTGATCAACAGTTTACTTACTCTCTTCTCTTCTTGGTATTTTCTGCTTATATTTTGTTGATAAATAAAAGCCGTCGACCTCGCCATTACTCCTCCCCACCCACATTCCAAAGTGAAGTATTATTTCCTTTAAATTCACTTGAGACACGAATTCTCTGCTTCCCACTTCTACCTCCCACCCTCTCTTTCTCTCACTTTGCTGCTCTCAACTTTAGTGGCATTAAAAAAGTGCATATGAAAATGGAGTTTCCCAGTATTGTAAAAAGAAAAAGAAAAAAAAAAAAACAAGACAAGCATGCATGCCCCCCCCCCTCCCGTGAGTGCACAGTGAACGAGGCATAAAAAAAAAATGACTAAGTTCGGCATTTGCCTTCCCCCACCATATTTAGCCCCAAAAGTCCCCAGGGGACGTCAAATCCTGGTGAAAATGAGCAAACGGTGCAGTCTTAGGCCTTAACATATGTAAATTTAAGTTCTGCACCATGCAAAAAACGAAATGATTAAGTCCATCATTTGCCACCCCTCCATTTAGGCCCAAAACTCCCCAATTACTTAACATATTTAAATTTGAATTCAGCACCATGAAAAACTGCTAAATAGAAATTCACAGAAAATTTTGGACAAAAATGGTAAAATAGTCCCAAAACTGGAATGTTTTTTTATTAGCCCTAAAAGAGCCCCTGAGGCACACCCAAGAGTTATCGCAAAGTATAGACAAACAAAATTATATAGAAATTAGTTAGTTACAACTTTTCAGAAAGTTTTATAAAAATCCAAGACATCAATTTTTTTTTTTGATAAGCACAAAAGTGTCAATTTTAATCATTTTAACATAAAAGGCACCCCTACGGGGGCAACCGGAGTTTTCCTGGAAAATCTGTTCTGTTACATTTTTACTCATATCATGTTTAATGTTTGTGCAAAATTTGTAAAAATTCCAAGGCGTAGTTATTGAGAAAAGTGCGAACAGACGGACAGACAAAGGTGAATTTAAAGGTCCACCCTCCTTTTGTCGGGGGAACCAATAAAATAAATAAAAACCTTCAATCCATATTATTTGATTTTTGAGACTAACTGGTCTCATCTTGAATGTTATTTTCACAACGTTTCAGTCAATGTCACCACCGGTCTTTTTCAGGTGTATCTTGTCAATTATCTTGGGAATCTCTCGGTTGAATTTGAGAATCTGCACGGAATTTCAAACGGAACCTTTTATTTAATCCTCACATTTCGGTTGATATTCATCTTGTCGCACTCAAGAATCAGTGCAGAATTTTCAACCGGACACTTCATTTTTAACCCATGATCAACAGTCTATTCGACTAATAAGTTTTGTATCTAATGTTGATTTTATTCTTTCTTTTTATTATCACCTGTAGTTAGGATTGAACCTTCAACCTTCGGAAGACTACGTTTCTGAATTTTGGGGATGAGGATTGTTCTCATCTCCAGTTGTATTTTCATAGCCTCTGACCTTCTCCAGGTGTATCATGTCAAACTTGGAAATCTTTCTGTTGAACTTGGGAATCTGTATGGATTTTCAAATGGGGTAGCAGATTCAGAGTTCAACGTAAAGACCCCACCTCCCACCAAGTTCAACAAGATACACCGGAAGAAGCTCAACTAAAACGTTGTGAAAATAACACTCCCGATGAAAACAGTAGTCTGAAGAATCCAAATATGAACTCCAGAAGATTTAGATGTAGAATTGTTTTCTTAATACCTTTTGTCCATTGCACCTAACGTCCAGGTGTTACATTGGTGGAAACACTAGAATAACATTCAAATTGAGAATAATAGTCCCAAACAAATGCAAGTGATTAAATTATCCTTATCTAAAAAAAAAAATCCCAAACAACTTATCAGTTTGCCTAAACAAATCATTCCACTTCACACGAGATTGAGAGTTTAATGATTACTAACACCTCGACATACCAGACGATCAAATCTTAAGGAAAGAGTAATGACAACTCCTCACTGAACCATTTTTCGCATGTTGGGGTTTGGTGGGGGAGGGATATTTTTTTCATGTAATAAATATTTTGGCTATTTTTTCTAAGCTAACATCTTGTCTGATAAAACTGAATAGGTTTCTAAATTTTTGTGATAAGGATTGATAATCAGTATTATTAGGATTATTCAAACTATTGTTCTCATCTTGACTGTTACACGCACAACATTTTGGTCGATGTAACCTCTGACCTTCTTCAGGCATATTTTGGTGAACTTGGGAATCTGTACAGAATTCCAAACAAAACTCACAAGTAGTATATTCTTGCTCGACCAGCCATGACTGGGTAGAAGTTCTAAGTAATTCGCAATTATATTTTAGTGTGCCCTGCACTGAGGATTGAACCTTCAACCTCTGGAAGAGTGTAACTTACAACTGAAATTTACCAAGAACTTTTATCTACTATGCCGCAGATTTTTGCTTGAATAAGAAAAAGTCTGCAAGGACCTAATGAAAAAAAAAAATGTGAAAAGATAAAGATGTCAAAAAAGTAAAACAGTATCCGAGACAAGAAACACCATTTCATTCCCCAGGTCAGCATCACAAATTGTATACAAACTGTGCATTAAGGATGACTCGTTTGTGGACAAACATGACTTCAAAAACCAAACTCAAGTTGATATTGGCAACACTGCACCATTATCTTACATCTTGCATTCACAATTCATTATGGTGGGTCGGTTTGATGAACAAAGTTGATGAGAAGCAACAAGGTGATGATGTAGATGTCTAATTCATATACACTTATGGACTAGGGAAAATGTTCAACTGGCTCAACGTCACGACTGCCACCATCTGCATGTTTATTCGCCATTACAACCAACATTATATGTGGTTTAAATATATTTTATTGTAGAAAAAAAATACACATTTTTTGGTGGGGAAAAAAGTGTACATTAAAACATTAGATATAGTTTCTATAGTTTATTGTATGAGCTAAAAAAAAAAGAATAAAAAAAAAACCTGCACATATAAAATTGAGTTTTGTCACACTGACATTGATATTTAAAACCTACTTTTTCTATTTAAAAACTATTAAAACAAACTTCTTAATATATTCAGTCATGGATATGCAAGCAACTTCATGGAGGTTAACTAATTTGCATACTCCTTTGAAAAATAACATTTCATTAATTAATTATTCATTCTTTATGGTTTCTTATTGGATGATTGGTTTCATTACGCTTAGTTCCATTTATGCATTTTTTTCTACATTGTGCATAATTACATAGCATTTCGGATGAAATGTTTTTAGCATACACACATAAGTGTGTGTGTGTGTGTGTGTGTGTGTGTGCGTAAAAAGCCTCTACCAAACTCTTCTGTCAATTATTAGTCTACAGATTTGAAACTTGATATATAGGGAATTTGGATCTGTGGAACAAATTTGATTTGGTTTTTAGTCGGTAATAATAGCTATTCACTATTGAAAAAATATTAACCTTGAAAAGAGTAAGTCGACTAAACCTGTTACTGCTACACATGCATAAATATAAATTTATATGTTAACATTGCTTTATTTTTTTTCTTATTCATCTGTCGATAGCTCAAATGATAACGACTAAGGCTGGGGCACTAACTGTTTTCATATCGATTCTAACTGATGGTACTGTTAGGGTTAACCTATATAAAAAATAAATAAATTTTTTAAACTTATTTCCCTTAGACAGAGACAAGAGTGACCGCCCTTGGATTGGAAAAAGAAGGAAGCCTGCCATAACATTGAGACGAAGACACATGCTTCAAAAACCGAGATACTTATCATCGCCCATTTAGTGGTTAAAAATATCATAAAGTCAATCGTAACTTGAAATAAAACTGTTAAACGTTTCACTTAGTTGCTGGATCCTTTTTACATAGTTATTTCACATTCAACACTCAATTTTAAACACGTAACAATTCTGGTTTACTAATAGAGTAGTTCATTTTTTTTATCTTATAATTTCTAAGATGCTCGATCTGACAATATTTTCTTATAAAATAAAAAAAATAAAAAAAACAACCTTCTACAGGGTGGGCCAAAATAAAGGGTCCTATCTTTAAATTTGAATAACTTCCACAAAATAAAAGTTAAACTCGCCAAACTTTATGTGTGTGTAGACTGACCCTTCCGAGATTTTTTTGAAATAAAAAAAACAAATTTTGGCCGAAAAACACTTCTTAAAACTTACATGAATTTATGAATTTTTAAAAATAGGACCCTTATTTTGGCCCACCCTGAAAAAAAAAAAAAAAAAAAAAAAAAAAAAAAAAATATTCCCCAACTTTTCACAGGAAAGTTAGAACATTTTTTTTTTTTCCGTAAAAATAAATAAAATAAAATAATATTTTTATTTTTCGCTATTTGTTATGCTATCTTTTTCTCTGTTGGCTTTCAGCCTAAGCAGGGGGTTATGTAGCAGAAACAAATGGAACTTTTTTCTTCCTCGAATCAATGCTTTTCCCCTGTGCTATTTGGCCATATACTCACCAATCAGAGGTGCGGCGCATTGATCCTTTCTCTCCCTGGAAGGAAATCGGACAGCTTCCGGTTTGAAGGAAAAGAACTTTTTTACCGAGAGAGACGCCAAACAGAACGAACCTTTTTTCTTCGCTCTCTCTCCTCTACCTCCGTGTTATTTTATCCGGTGTCGACGATTCCCACTGGAAATAACTACCGCGATAGCACCAGGTAGCCAGAGTCCAGCTCTAACCCAGGAATATATCTCCCTGTGAACATTCACCTAAATAAACTTTTTCTTTGTTACATTTATTGAAGTTGTTGTGTTCGTTGTTTCAGAAGCTTGTGTTGAATTATTTATTTTTAGTTGTGTCCTAAAAGCACAAAACCCTAAAATTCTCTTAATAGACGCATAAAGACTACATTTTGGTTTATTATTAAAAAAAAGTTTCAGTCTTTGTATTTTTTTAAGAAATTTTTTTAAAAAAATCTTACCAAAACATTTACTTTCTAACTTTAAAAAAAAAAAAAAAAAAAAAAAAAAAAAGCTGCAGCTTTAAAAGAATTTTTTTTTTTAATGTTTTCATTTAATGAATATATCGTTGTTTTAGCATCGCAAATTATTATATGAAACCAGAAACGATTCTGTTAATAGTCGCGTATACACCTTTACTAAAGTTATAGTTTTAAATACAAAAAAAAAGAAAAAATCGCATGAATTGTTTTGGCTTTTTTATGAAAATAAAGCATCATAGATTGTAACAATTTCTGAAAAAATATTTAATTTTTTCAGAAATATTACGAAAAAAAGCTCCTAAAGTATTCGTTCTAATTCAAAAGAAAAATTAATTTTCTCGAACTAACGATATTATTCAGTGAATTAAGCATGGTTTATTCAATATTTTCACTAAAAAAAATTGGTATTTTTTTTTTATTTACCGACCCCTCAGTATTCACCTTTAATTTGTCGACTTTCATGGTTTTCAGGTAAGATGAGAATGAATATCGCATTTATTTTTTGCGCAAATAAGTAATCATCCATATTTGAAAACATTCAGTATCCAACGCAATCACTATTGTTTTTGCTGGCGGCCATCTTGTTTCCAATTTAGAAAAAGCCGCCAAATGGAGCCAAAAGGGCCAAACATGGCCCCAAAACATTTTTCGACTTCAAGGCCGAAATGACCCCCCACCCCCACCCTTTCGGATATTTTCCGCTTCCCGATATCAAAAAGGATGTTTTTTGGGTTTTTTTTTTTTTTTTCACTTTTTTAATTATATTCATTTTTTTCACTTTCTTACACACGCGCGTAGTAATTTGACGTTCCACTGAAGTGCCAGTACTTAAACAAAATTATACTTATTGTGATCCGTAATTTCGTGAAAGCGCTATTCGTGTTTACATTTCCAACGAGACGTTTTCTTATACCGTAAGTTGCATTTTTGGTTTATTACACATTTTTTCTATTAAAAAGTACATAGTTTTTTGTTTTTTTTAATTCGGTATCTTATATGAGTTTAATTAACTAATTACCATTGAAATAGTATCAGAAAGCTGATAATTATTTTTCCAGAGATTTTTAAAGTTGATTTATTCGGACTTGAAATTAAAACAAAATGTTGTGGGGTTTTATTTCCAACATTTTTCCCAAACATTTTTTTAACACATAAATATATTTTTCCCCCCTTTAGGAGGTTGACCTTGGCCTGTTATCTTCTAAACACAATAAAAATTTAGACGTAAAAAAAAAAAAGAAAAAAAAAAAAACAATTATGATAAGCCTCTTTTAAAAAGCAAATGGGAGGGGGAGGGGGGTCAGTTATTTTATCCCGTACCTGATAATAAATATGAAATATGTATGAATTGAAATATCATATTTAAGCATATTTTACGACCGGGCAACGCCGGACGGACAGTTTGTTATAATTTTGTGTTTGATTGCTTAATCTTTAATAAGCAAAAGAAATAGTTAACATTTTTTATGTAAATTTAGAGGGATTACATAATTCAATTTCACATTATATAATCAATTCTTAATGCTGCAATATTTAAAGTTATAAATTTATATTTCTTACTAGAATATCTTGTCCTTTTCTTTTCCAGTTTTAACAACTAGTCCTTTTACTTTTCTAAGTTTAATTTTAAACATGGGTCATTCTCCAGAAATTTCTCCCAAATGAAGCCTTATAGAGATATTAAGGGTTTTTGGATTTTTCCACATGTGCACCAAAATCGAATAAAAAAGGGTGTGGCTGGCATGGTAACACATTACTTTTTTTTTCATATATTTTTTTAGACACAATAAATTTTATCTGGACCAAAAATGGTTAAAAGTTCTTGTTTCGTTCACTTACAGTTTCTGTTGAAAATCTGGTATATTTTGAACGATAATGAAAAATATTCCCTCCCCCTATTGGTTTGTCTGTTTGTTTAGCCAGCATATCAACCTTCTTTGGGTCATTTAATGCTGTATACAAGATTTAAATTTTGGATACTTTTAGAGTCGATTTTCGCTGGATATATTTGCCCAATGTTTTGGTATAGTTTGTTATTTGATGGTTTTTATATTTTATGGTAAATATTTGTTCTTTTTAAGAAATTTAAAATGGTTTTAGGATTTTCTTTATCAAACAGTTTTTTTAAGTTTGTGGCCTTGTAGTAGTGTTGACGAATTTGTGCGAGGTCATAGCAGTCAAGTAAAAAGTGTTTCACTGTATAAGGTTCGTGACATGGTATACATTTGGGAGGTTCTTCACTTTTTAGTATATGGGTTGGTTGTTTTTGTTTTACGGCATATCAACTTTTTTCGGGTTATTTAATGCCGAATCCAAAGATTTTGAAGAAAAATTTTTTTAATAGAATATATTTGTTGTTTTCACGTCGGTTTCTATTTAACCCATAGTTGGGACCCTAACAGGTACTACCACTCCGGGCCAGAGTGGACCTGGGAGCAATGGTAATTAAAGGGTGGCTCCACACTCCCCAAAGCCCACAAGCTGGGGCCTCACCACTGGATATAGTTTAAGGTCATATCCAGGACCCCTAAGTATATGGGAGTAAGTTATGTATGTGTGTCTTATCCAGATACGTGATAAGACTACTCCTTCTTTACGTGATTTCTGGTATCTAGAAGGTTTTTTTTTAAGTATATTGTTCCAGTTATCTTGCCATTTCTTTGTGATAAAAATGTTTATTGAAGGTTTGTAGTCCGTATATGGGACTTTATGTCACTTATTTGGAGTTTTAAGGAATTTTTGACTGCCATGTCAGCTTTTTCATTTCCGCGGAAACCGTAGTGACTGGGAATCCAATAGAAGAAGAAATTTTTGTGTTGCATGACAGAATGGATCTTTTATAACAGTTTGATGAGTAGGGATTGTTTAATTTTTTTATTTTTTATTGCTTCTAATACTGATAATGAGTCTACAAATATTATACATTTCTTGGAGTTTTGGTTGGTGATAATATCTAGAGTCAGGTTTATGGCTGTAATTTCTGCACTATAGATAGAGGATTTATTTGGTAACCTTTTATGCTGAATAGTGTTTTCTGAAATAGTGGCACATTCCACTTTGTTTGGATTTTTGGAACCATCCACGTAAATGTGTGTCCAATTTGGGTAAGTATCCAAAATGTCGTTTGGTTTTTCTCTATAGTCTGCAAGGTGAATATTGGATTTAGGATATATTGTCAGGTCTAGTATGACTTTAGGTTGATTTAACAGCCAGGGTGGGAGTTCTTGGAGATTTTCCTCTTGGATGATGGTTGGGTGTATTGAGTTGTCTGTAAGTGGCTTTATTGTTTCTTCCATGTAGAGACCAAAAGGCTTAATTGTATTTTTTGGAAGTTGGGATTGAAAGTGCATTCGTAGGCAGAATTTGGGAGTTTGATTTTAGTTTTAGATAATATTGTAAGCCTAATTTTTCATGTCTCAATTTTAGTGGAGGTTCATTGGCTTCAGCATGTAAGCTTTCTATTGGGGAGGTTTTGAATACACCCAAGGCAAGTCTTAACCCTGTGTGATGGATAGAATCTAGAGTTTTAAGGTAACTTTTTCTGGTTAAACCATATATGAAGCTTCCATAATCTAGTTTGGCTCTTATCAGGGTTCTTTATAATTTTAAGAGTGATGAGCAGTCTGATCCTCACTTAGAATTTGCTACAACTCTTAATAGCTGTATTTGTTTTAAACGTTTTAAGTGAGGGATGAAGGAGAGTTTTTTTTATCAATCCCAGAAATTTATGTTGGTCGGCTATTTTGATTTTTGTTCCTTTTAGGTTGAGAATAGGGTCATTGTGTATTTTTCTATGATCACAGAAATGGACACATTTAGTCTTGGTTGAAAATTTAAGCCATTTTCTGTCACCCATTGTCTTAGTTTGTTTATGCACATTTGTAGTTGGTGTTCTGAAGTATGAATATTTTTTTATCTATGGCAGATTACAAGGTCATCCTCATAAGTAGCCATTTATCTCATTGTTTAGACAATTTACAATATTACTAATTTTTATATTAAAGAGCCTAACTGATAAAATACATCCTTGTGGGACTCCTTCCTGTATTTTTGTGTCTGATAGGGTTGATTCGATTCTTACTTTAAAACTTCTATCAGATAGAAAATCTTTTATCAGTATGGGTAGTCTGCCCTTTAATTCAAGATTGTAAAGGTCTTTTATTATACACTGTCTCTATGTTGTATCATAAGCCTTTCCTAAATCAAAAAAAGATAACTATTGCATGTTCTTTTTTAATGAATGCTTCTTTGATAAAGGTCTCCAATCGGACTATGTCGTCCATTGTTTCTCTTTTGTTTCTAAAACTACTTTGTAGGTTGGCAATTGAGTCGTCGGTTTCCAGATACTAGTTCAGTCATTTATTTATCATTCTTTCGAATGTTTTGCAAAGACAACTTGTCAAATTGGTCTGAAATTTTGTGGATCTGAACAGTCTTTCTCTGATAAGGATCATGATAGCATGTTTCCAGCTATTGGGTAGTTTTCCCTTGAACCATATTTTGTTGGGGGTGTTTAAAAGATGTTATTGATTTGGGAGGAAGTTGTTTCAGAAAATCATAATGTATCTCATCCGCCCCAGTAGCTGTATTATGTGCTTCGTTTATGGCTTTTAAGAGTTCATTTTTGATAAAAGGATAGTTGTATTCTTCTTTGTTGTTTGAGTTGAAATTTAATTTGTTCTTTTTTTTTCTGTATCTTATTTTATCTTTTGGAAGGATTGACTAATTTTTGCTGGAGAAATTGTTTTGAAAGGTTTCAGCGAGAAGATTTGCTATATTTTTTGTCTGTTATTTTAATGTTTTGTAGGAGATGAGTTAAAGGGGAGGGTGAGTTTTTTCCAAAAATTTTCCTTACCATCTTCCACACTTGTTTGGAGTTTATATTTGAGTTTATTTTATTTATATAATCTTTCCATGATGTTCTTTTTGCTTCTCTGATAACTTTACGAGCTATTGCTCTTTTTTGCTTAAAAATATTTAAATTGTACTTTGTTGGTTGGGGAGTTGAATTTTCGTAAGGCAGCTTTACATTGCCGAATTTCTTTTTGGCATTCATCATTAAACCAGGGTCTTAGTTCTGCTACTTTTAGGTATACATTCATGTGCAATAGCTAGTAAAGTTTTAGAGAAGTATTCTATAGATTTATTTGGGTTTTTCTCCTGAGAGTTTTTGTTGGCATTTTTTTATATTCCTCCCAATTTGCTTTTTTTTATTTTCCATTGGGAGAGATGGAATTTTATTTCTTTTAGACGTGTTAAAAATCACTGGAAAATAGTCGCTACCTCATGAATCTTCTAGAACCTTCCAGTTATAGTCCATGAGGATAGTAGGGTCACACAAAGATAAATCTAATGCTGAGTAGGTGCCTGAAGCGGGATGAAGGTATGTGTTGGATTTATTGTTTAATATACACAAGTCAAGTTTTTCAAGATTTTTTCCTTTCTTATCAGAGTATGCAGATCCCCATATATTGTTGTGACTATTGAAATCACCTAACAGTAAGAAGGGTTTGGGTAACTGATTTATTATTTTGTTCAGCTCTGCTTCATTTATTGGATCCTGGGGTGGGATGTAGATAGTGCAGATATTTATAGTTCTGTGTAGTGTGGCTGCTGCAGCAATGGCTTGAATATTAATGTTTAGATCTATTTTGCTTTGTGGGGTATTATTTCTAATAAGTATAAATACTCCTCCAGAGGCTCTCTGTTGGGTATTGCGGATGTGGTTGTATTGTTTGTAGTTTTTTATATTTATTTTATCTTCAGTTTTTAAAAAGGTTTCTTGGAGACATGATGGCTGGTTGATGGTTTGTTATGAGAAGTAATAGATCATTTATGTTAGGTTTTAGGCCCCAGCAGTTCCATTGGATGATTTTTGGGGTTATGGTTAGATTTTATGTATTTATTTTTTACTTTTGTTAGTCGTTGGTGTCTGATCTTCGATCTTTTGTGTCCATTTCCTAAAATCTGTTTCGGATTGAGTCGCTTGGTCTGGAAGATGAATGTGGTCCATTTATTTTGATTTCAACTTCTTTGTTGGTTGGTGATTTGTTTCCTTTTCCTTCATGGACAATTTTTGGCGTCTGTTCTTTTTTTGTTGTTGTTTTTTTGTTTTTTTGTTTTTTCGGCGAGACGGGTCGTTTCTGTGGGCATTGTAGGACTTTGGGGTTTTGTGGGTCTTTTGGGTTGAGTTTTGGTTTGGGAGTTTTGTTCAGTTTTGAAATCTTTATTTTTGTTGTCGATTTGTTTTATAGTTATTTTTAATTCTTCCATTAGTTCCTTTACTTCATTGAGTAATTTCATAATGTCTTCTGGTTTGATGTTTGATAGGTTTGCTTTTGTTGTTTGGTTATTTGGTCCGGTGGTATGCTGTATGTTTTTTTTGTTTGTTTTTTTTTTGTTATTTCTGAGTATTTTATATTTCCGGCTAGGTTACAAGCTTCTTGGAAGGTTATATTTTTTGTATATTTTATTTTAATAATTTCTTTTTCTTTCTTCCATTTGTCGCATTCTTTTGAGTTTGCACTATGACCTTTTTGGCAGTTGGTACATTTTGGCTCTTTTTGGCAATCTGTATGGGTCTCGGTTTCGCCACACCTCATGCATACTGGAGCGCGTGTGCACCAGTCTCAATGTTGTCCGTACCTTTGACAGTTGTAGCATCTGAGAGGGGTTGGGATGTATGGTTCCATGCTTATTTTTTTTCAGATCCCATTTAAATGTTACTTGGGATTTGATGAGTATTAAAAGTTAGAATATAAGAGTTTGTATCGATGGTTTCACCATATTTTTTTTTAATTTGGATTCTTTATATCAATAACATTTTGATTTCTTAGGTTAATTTTAATTTCTTCCAAGGAGCACAGGGATAGTTCTGAACTCTTGATCACTCCTTTACTAGTATTCAGCATTTTGTGGGGGTAGATTTTTACTTTTTGGTTGTTAAAAAGTCTCTATTTAAAGATTTCTGTTATTTGCTTTTGGCTTTCTACTTCCACTAGTAGTGTGCCGTTATTTTGTTTTTTGACCATTTTTGGTTTGATACTTGAGAAAATTTTCTCTATTTTGAAGGGAGACACTTTTGGTTATCGGTTCTCCTTCGGTTGCTTCAATAATTATGAAATAAGGTAGATTTTAAACTAGATTTTGGTTTTGTGATTCTGTTTCTGAATCTGAACTAGATTTGTCTGAAACTTCACAATGGTTTCTTTTTTTTAGGCTTTTTATTTGCCATTTAAATATCTTGAAATTTTCATTTCTCCTGCTCCCCACTTGCCTCGGAGCCCTATTTTAGGAAGTGTTGGGGGGGGGGGCATTCGCCCCAACACAACAAGGATACAGGAGAAGTATACTCTTCCTGCTGATGGCCTCAAAGCACCCGTGTTTCCTTTGTCTTTTCTAATGGCCTCATTTCTAGAAAAGATGTTAGTTCTCCAGCCGTGTTTTATCCATTCTTCAGCAAGTTGATTGACTCTCCAGCCACCACTTACTAAATCAGTTTATTGCCTAATGTGTGGAGCATAAGCATATTTTCTTGTTGCGTTTGTCTGATTTAGTGCTAGTCATGACCAACCGATTGATTGGATCGGGCCTATCCAACCGCCCATCTTAGCCCAAGTAAGGGCCAAAGTGGCGTGTTGCATCTCATGTCCTAATAGGACTTTGAACATGATCTGCTCAACCACCAGGATCCCATCCTTAAGCATTTTTCGGGTTGCCACCTACGGTCAACAGGCGGCCCCATTGAGGGACTTTTACTCTCTGCAGGGGGGCAGTCGGTGTATTCTAATTCCCCACCGACAGGGCCAGTTGGGAAGTAGGGGAGGAAAAAAAAAAACAGGGCAGGGAGCGGGCTGTTGTTTTTGTTTTTACAGAACATAATTAAGTTTTACAAAAGAGAATAGAAAAACAAAAAGGAACATCAATGTAGTTGCATTTTGTCTCAGGAAGCCAATAGACAGCCTGATCTGGTAGCACCAGCTTTCCCCTATTGGATGTGATAATCAATTTAGACAAGTGTTAAACTCACATCACACCTTAATTTTGGAATAAAACAAAAACATAAAAAATGCTCTAAATCGAAAACCGCTTGGAGTTATGTGCTCAAATTTTCAGAATTTCTTAGTTCCTATATTATTTATCTGCAGTGCAAACTTTAGCCAAATCTATGGATATGAGTGTCAAGCCCTGGGCGATTTGACACGGAATAACTCCCATATTACTTTTCGTGCTCACATATTTCGATGTATTCCATGATTTTTCCAAACTTTGCTTTGCCAACAATCCATATAAATGAATATTACCAACTTCTTAAATGTACTTAAAAAAAAATAAAAAAAAAATATCAAATAAAAAAAAAATCAAATAAAAAAAATTTAAAAAAATCAAATAAAAAAAAAAAAAAAAAAAAAAAAAATCAAATAAAAAAATAAATAAATAAATAAAAAATCAAATAAAAAAAATAAATAAAAAAAAAATCAAATAAAAAAAAATCAAATAAAAAAAAAATCAAATAAAAAAAAAAAATAAAAAAATAAAAATCAAATAAAAAAAAAATCAAATAAAAAAAAAAAAATCAAATAAAAAAAAATCAAATAAAAAAAAATCAAATAAAAAAAAAATCAAATAAAAAAAAAAAAATCAAATAAAAAACGTAATTAAGTAAATAGTAAGCAGTCAGTTTTGGCTGGTGAGCCAACGCAAAAAGTCGATTAGCAGTTGAACACAGCGACAGTGAATTATCAGCGACAATTCAGCTGAGTGATAGATCGGAATAGCAGTGAATTATTAACGACAGTAGTAGCTGAATTGACAATCGTGGCGACAGAGTGAACAATGCGGGCGCGCAATAAATGAAAACATTGCAAAGAGGGCAAAATATGAGAGACTATATATTTTATTGTTGTCTTCGAGAATTGGGTATCCCCGTTTTTCCCTACTGCTACAAACTCGGGGAGGGGGGGGTCCTTTTCTTTCATACATTGTTACGTCATCTCCGCTGTTCCCAGCCAATTCGAGGTAGCATAACAGATTTGGTTGCTATGGTAATGAACAGTCAATCAGAAAAAACCGTCTATCCATTCCTTACAGATTCTGAGAACTTTTGAACACCAGTAATTTTGTAATAACTTTTGTTTTACTGAACAAAAATTGAAAAAAAATTTTTCAAACTATAGCTGAGAAGGTGAAACGCGGTACACAAGATCTTGTACTAGCTTACATTTTTATTTTACATACATGGGTCGTTCTAAAAGTAAGGTCTCCTATTTTTTAACTAAAAAAAACTAAAATGGTGAAGAACTACGAAAACGTGAATGGTATCATTAAAACGAGTAATCTTTTGTGCTCCAGAATTTATTTTTCTATATAGTTACCACCATTCTCGATGCACTTTTGCCAGCTTCTTTTGATATGTCGTTTGTAAAAAAAATCTGCAGCATGCTTTGTCACTCACATCTCTGCCGCCACTCTGAAATCAACGAACCCAGCTCCTGTGCTGACATCAACTCCATCGGCTTCGTAAACGTTCAACAGGCGCCAATGAATATTGATCGGTTCATTTTTTTTTTTATGGAAGAAATGACACATCTCTGCTTCTGATGCATGTCCATGGCAGGGGATTACTTTCTTAAGAGTTCCACACTATCAATATCTGTAACAGAGATTAAACTTTCAGGTCATGAATGCATTCGGGCGGGATTAAAAAAAGAAATAGAAGGCATTATTTTTGGAACACACACACACACATATATATATAAAATAACTTCTAATGTGTTATTTTAACTCCTTGAGTTCAAGATAACTCCCTCACCCGAATGTTTCTTTTTTTTTTTTTTTCTTTAATTGTATGCAAGTTGATAGTGTACGTTCTACTGCTTTCTTCCCTTTCCTTAAGGTTTAGACAAACTTCAACTAAATATATCATATTGCAAAAAAATAAATAAATATCTGAAGCATATGACTTTAGGGTGACCTGCACAGCGGAAACTCTGCGAACCAAACCAGTTTCTATAAAAAGAGACATGGTATTTTAGTATTTGTTAATCGCGCGCACTCTAGTCTGATTGCGAGCGTCTTTCGACGCTAATTTGATTAGAGATGAGGATAAGAGTACAACTTCGCCTCTGGCTCCTTATTTTATAAGCCCAACATCATGAAATATCATCGCAAAAGGAGATCTCTCTCTCTCTCTCTCTCTCTCTCTCTCTCTCTCTCTCTCTCTACATATATATATATATATATATATATATATATATATATATATATATATATATATATTTCTTTTAATACGGTTGGTTATTTTTACTTTAATATTGAACAAATATTGCATTCCATGAACAAATAATCTAAAATATTCGTTCAGAGTTATGTCCCCTGTGTGAACACGTCACTCTCTACTTTATAAAATCTAAGAAAAGTTGGAATTTTACCCAATTTTCCATAAAAATTTCTTTTAACTATAAATAACTTTCTATCTACTCAATGAATTTTCGTAATTGTTGGATATATTACTATTTTCGACATGACAATTAAGTATGTCATTTTTTTTTTTTTTTTCGTAGTAATGTTGCTAAATAGGGTTTGCAGGTGATTTGACCAAAATAAGAAAGACATTCAAAATGTCTCTTATCTTTAACTTTATTACATGAGGAGCCATTTCGAGTCAAATTTTAATTTATTTTACCCATATAAACAAGAGAAATGCACGATTAAAATGTGGTAAGAATTAAAGATGGCTGCCTTCAACAAGGCCGTAAGCACGAAACAGCCTCGACCTTGTGATCAAAAACCAACAGAGTGTAACGGAACAAAATGGGGCTAATCTAAACATGACAATTTATGCGGAAAATTTGTCACTATGTGCAACGATGGTTATCCCGTGGATCATAGTTACCAAGGTACAAAAAAAAAATGCAACAATAAAAACAAGAAAGAAGCAAGAAACGACCGTCAAGAAGACGAAATAATTTGAGAAAAAATTTAGAAATTTATGAAAAATAATTTAAACAACTTTTAAAAGTTCTTTAAATTATTTTGGATGTTTTTTTTTTTTTTTGCATTTATTCTACATGAGTAAAAATTAAAGTTGTTTTAATTGCCATGTTCTGACTCGTTACCTTTGCCTCGGTTTGTTACTCTCAAAAAGTTGTTTAAATGTTTTGTCATTCTAACTTACAAAAAAAAAATGAAATAATTTTAGAAAAGTTGCTTAAATTACTTTTTTGTCTCATTTTGTTCTGTTACACTCTATGTTGGTTTTTCATCGTAAGGTCAAGACTTCTTCATGCTTACGGCCTTGTTGAGGGCAGCCATCTTGGATTCTTATGTGATTAAAATGTTTAAACATTTCAATTGGGAATTTCTCGAGTTTATATGGTTAAAATAAATCAAACTTTTACTCGAAATGACTCTTTATTTAATAAAGTGTAAAATAAGAAACATTTTGAATGCCTTATTTTCCTCAAATCACCAACAAACCCCATTTAGTGGTATAACCTTTTTTGCTTAAAATGACATTAAAAAAAATTGATCTGTCAGCTATCTTAAACACCCATTTTTGTTCCGTGACAGATACATATTTCCTAAAGATTTTTCTGTACTTTTAATTCAGTTGAATTCTGGACAAGCATCATTCTGTAACGCAAACAAATATGGCTACATTCCTAAGATCCGATATTTAGGAAACTTTAAAGGCTCCGAACTTAAATTATTTTTGGTGCTTCTACAAAAATCGAAATGAACTTTTTAAAAACTAACAACCCTAAATTAAGTTTTTTTTTTAAGTTTAGTTCGGTTAAAGTCAGTTGGAGTTGGTTCAAATTCTGTATAAGCACCATTTTTACATAAGTCACAAATTATTAGTTAAAGCAAAACAAATCAGATTTGACTAATTTCGCAACAATATTGTATTTTAAATAATTTAGGTCAGTAATAATAATGATTACCAAAACATTTGTAAACGTGAATTTTTATTTAACTAGCATGCCACCCGGTGTTGCCCGGTCATAAAATACACTTAAATATGATATTTTAATTTATGCAGATTTCGTGTTTATGTTGTGTAGTAGAGGTTTCATATTGGGCCCATATATAACGGGACTCATGTAGTACAGACACAACGATAGTGATGATGAGGGAGAGAAGACATTTAGGGTTTGTATTACTATACACATAGATTCGAAAAAGTTGTCAAAAAAAATATATAACAAATAAATGTTATCAAAGGCATGATAAGTTACTTTTCTACCTAACTGGATATATTTTTTGTGTTTTTATTCAATGTCACATGTTTATTCAGCTCGAAAAACATGCAGTGTTTACCGATGTATTGGAAAATTAAAAATGGTGCCCGACTCTCTCTTTCACACGGTAAGTTTGGGAAAACATGTTATAAATAATAAACTAGACAAAATACTATTAAAAACCCACCGAACATATGTCAACCTATGTCACAGTAACATATATTGAGCGAATTTCTAACAGTATTTTGTCTAGTTTATTATTTATAATACCTTTTCTCAAACTTACCGTGTTAAAGAGAGAATCGGGCGCCATTTTGAATTTTCAAATACATCGATAAACACTATGGTTTTCGAGCTGAATAAACATGTTACATTGAATAAAAACACGAAAAAATATCCAGTTTGGTAGAAAAGTAACTTATCTTGCCTTTGATAACATTTATTTGTTATATATTTGTTTTTTGACAACTTTTTCGAATCTATGTGTACAGTAATACAAACCCGAAATTTATATTACAGTTCTTTTAACACATATTAGAGGAGAGGGCGACCCATAATCTTTGAAGGGTTTACAATGTTCATTATAATATGATAAACACATTACCTTTTTCGTTCGTGAAGGATGACACAAGACAACAGTTACAAAACATAATGATGATTTCTTTATTCGACCGGTCGATTGACGTCAGGAATTCAAATGGTATGGCTACATTGGTTTACTCCTCTCCCCTCCAAGGGGTTCTGACTCCCAACTCACCAACTGACTGCCAACTGCCTTGCTCTCTGACTGACTAAAATCCGAACCCATAATATGGAGAAATGTCCTTTGTCTATGACGTCAGAAGTGTGTTTTTCAGACGTGACCAATTTCACGTGGCTTTACATATGTTTGCCCAACACACTTTTGGCGAACAAAAGAATCCTCAATATATAACTCTAACCTATTTTTTAACAATATAATTTAATTTACATTGTTCATTCTTTTACTGATATATTTAATATTCAAATTTCCGAAGAATGGACAATCAACTCTTTTTTTCGATATAAACAATATTTAACTATTCTAATAGAATTTAACAATAGACTAAATTTCTAACATTCCATTTCTTAACTTTGCCTACAGGGTTCGATTCTAGGCTTATCCTAATCTCATTGTCTCTTATCTAATATTCTTCTTATTTACATGGGAAGGGGACAGCCCTTCCCTGTAACACTTACTATTACAGAGCCAATTCGCTACTGATTATTATATAGTACCCAGTATAGTAGTGGCCGCCTGGCATTACTTGGTTGTAAAATATGCTTAAATATGAAATCTTAATTTATGCATATTTCATATTATAGAGCCAATACTCTATTAATTATTATATTGTACCCAATATATAGTAGTGATTTCAAACGTAAAAAAAAAAAATATATGATTTGGGTGCCATCAGTTAGAATCGAAATAAAAACGTTTAGTACTACTACAGCCTTTGGCATTACGGTTTGAGCTATCATCAGATGGATAAGAAATAGTTCAAAATGAACTGACTTTAATGTATAAATGTATATTTATGCAGACGTAGAAGAGCACTTTAAGCCAACTTAGCTTGTACCTCTACAAAGCCATCATTTGCCCACGTATAGAGTATTGTTGTCACATTTGGGCTGGTGCATCTGTTACTAGTCTCTCTCTTAGACAGGATTCAAAATAGGGTCGCCAACCTAATAGGTCTTGCACTATCAGCTAGGCTTCAACCATTGCTCCATCGGTCAAATGTTGCATCCCTCTGCTTGTTTTACAAGTATTTAAATCGTAGGTGCTTTGACGAACTACAAGTCCTTGTACCCCTCGACGTAAACACCCCCAACAAACCTGACAAGCAGCAAAATCCCACCTATACACAGTAGAAATCCACAGATGTAAGAAAGCTTTCTACTCTAATAGTTTCCCCCCCCCCTAGGACTGCTAGTCTTTGGAATTCCTTCCAGGTTCCTGCTTCCCTGATTCTACTAACATGTAGAAGTTCAAGTGTAATGTAAGCAGACCTCTCAGGGCTCTATGGACAAATTAATGTTTAGTTGACCTTTGACAACAAAATATTTTTGTTTACTAGCCAAAAGGTTACTATCCAAACCCACATGATTTTTGGAATATGGCATCTTCATTTCGTGATGAGTACATACATCATAAAGATGTTTTTTAAATTTTTTTTTTAATAAATGTAATTCGAAATATGCACTGAATTTTATATTGAAGCTTGAATTTATTCAAGTGTTTTTAAAAACACCCTTCGTTAAAAAAAAAAAAAAAAAAAAAAAAAACAACAGAGTTTATTCTATTAAACTTTTATTGTTCAAATCATTTGACTTTGTTTTATTAAAAAAATAAAGGTTGAAAAGACATTTTCCACTCAGCAATGAGCTTTGGAAGATTTTCGGTGAAAAAAGAAACACAATCGTCAAAAAAATAAGCATTTATTATTTTTAGTCACCACTTTGAAAAATCACTCGCAAATGCGACTGTTTCACTCGCAATGTAAAGCCCTGCATCATGCTGCTTAACTCCCTACATAGTAGTCCTGCAAATTATGTCCCAGATAGTAGCCTCTTACATCAAAGTGGCACTGTGTCTTGTTTGGGGTGAAAATGCAATCAAAAAAATTAAAAAATAAATTTTTAAAACACAATCTCCATTGCCAATAATTTACTATTTTTGATTCTTGGTAAATAAAAACATGATATTGTATTTAAACGATCATCAATGTCTGTCATTCTTTATTGCTATTGTCGTTACCTCTTTGTCTTTGTGTTTAGTTGTACGGTCGATTGGCACCCTTCAATCTTTCAGCCCGCTGAAAGTGTCGTGCCATGCCGAAATTCAAATAAGTTACAAAAAAATTACAAAGAATGATCCAGTAGAAAAATAATTACACTTGAAATAGAAATTTATCGAACTAACGAGTTTTATTGTATGCTTTGATGTGGAAGAGTTTTGCGACCAATTCAGTATTATAAACTGACTTGACTTAATTGACTTAAATTAAGGATTCTCCATTTTTAAATAAAACATAATTGTGGATGATGTTTTTTTTCTTTTGTTAAAAATACATCTAGCACATCTACTACTGGATTATTTTTTGTTATTTTTGGAACTTATACTAATTTCGACATGGCACGTAAGTACATAACAAATGCTTCCACTTGAAATGTGTTGGTGGCGATCACTTGTGCGTGGCCTACGTAAATAGACGGCCGTTCTAAAGTCGCGTGATCTATTGCAAAATAAAGTATAATGGTCACGGTTATGAGATAGACGACTATTACGCGGATAGTTATTTTGTTTTGTTTTAATTATAGAAGAAATTGCTGAGGGTTTTATAAAACTGGTCCAAAATTTACTTTTTTTTTTTTATTATTAATTTTTTTTTTTTTTTTTTTTTGCCTGGAAAATACTGTAATGAAGTTTTTTTTTTATAGGCCTATTTAATTAATCATTAATCATTAATATAGAAAATACACTAGATTAAAATAATCCTTGCAATAGTCATCTATCGCCTAACCGTGTCTATTGTACTTTATTCTACGACGTAAACAAGTTACGCGACTTTAGTGGAACGGCCTTCTATTTACGTAAGCCACGTTCGAGTAGGCTTGCATGTGTGATCGCCGCCTTGGTTTAACAGATCACCGATCTACACAAACATCAGTTGTTTCGGAAGAATTATTTTAAGGGGTTAAGAAGTAAATGTCTTCAAGGCAATTTTTATCGTTTCCCAAAAATGTGTATAAAGTCGATTACGATTCTATTTCAGTTTTGAAGTAGTCCCCCATTTCGATAATCACCCGCCCCTGAGGGGCAGGGGCGGGTGATTATTATATGGGGGCCTACTTCTAAAGGTGCCCCCCCCCTACACGCCCCTATCATCACCAGGCAAGCGTTTTTTTTTTTTATATTATTATTATTTTATTTATTATTTTTGGGGGGGGTTGTATTACTGTACACGTAGATTCGAAAAAGTTGTCAAAAAACGAATATATAACAAATAAATGTTATCAAAGGCAAGATAAGTTACTTTTCTGCCAAACTGGATATATTTTTTGTGTTTTTATTCAATGTAACATATTTATTCAGCTCGAAAAACATACAGTGTTTACCGATGTATTCGAAAATTCAAGATGGCGTCTCACACCCTCTTTAACACCGTAAGTTTGGAAAAAGGTGTTATAAATAAAAAACTATACAAAATACTATTAAAAACCCACCGAATATATGTCAACCTACGTCACGGTAACATATATTGAGCGAGTTTTTAACAGTATTTTATCCGGTTTTTTTATTTATAACATCTTTTCCCACACTTACCGTGTTAAAGAGAGAATCAGACGCCATCTTGAATGTTCCAATACATCGGTAAACATTGTATGGTTTTCGAGCTGAATAAACATGTTACATTGAATAAAAACACGAGAAATATATCCAGTTTGGTAGAAAAGTAACTTATCTTGCCTTTGATAACATTTATTTGTTATATATTTGTTTTTTGACAACTTTTTCGAATCTATGTGTACAGTAATACAAACCCTTTTTTTTTTTTAATCTGAAGCGATTTATCTTCATCTTTTATGGGGTTGAACTTGCTGCATGTAATAAGGAGGGGGAACTCCCACACACTTAAAACAAATCGACTATTTCAGAAAAGCACAATTTCAGATATACGCCACCCCATCCCACACCTAACCAGAGAAGAGTCACGCCGACACGATGCAGGCAATTTTCATTCCAAATCTTGGAGTTTTTCAAGGGAAGGGAAACTCTCCATATTAATATATATATATAGTCGCCATCTTCATAAAGTTGATATAGTGGCTACCTATGCAAGAAAGATAACTAAAGTTCATAATTTTCTAGTTAACTGGAGTTATTGTTCTTCCTTAGCTAGCCTCTTCCTCGATTTGTTTACAAAATATGATTATTATATTTTTCCAGGCGAGTTTTCATTTCGGAGTTTCACGTGTACGATGAAATTTGCTATTATTTGATTGTCACTAACATGGTTGGTTTAAGTAAAAATAAAATACGTTATTTGGGAGCATTGGCTAAAAAAAAAAGTCTATTTTCAAAAAAAAAAAAAAAAAAAAAAAAAAGAATCTTTAAAAAAAAAAAAATGCGTATTTGTCACGAAATGAAGATCTATTCAAAAAAAAAACACGTAAATTTATATAATTATATATATATATATATATATATATATATATATATATATATATATATATATACTAGCATGGGTGCCCGACGTTGCCCGGGTGTTTGGAGGTGTATGTTGGGCAAAAAAAAAAAAAAGTGATAGTAGGAAGGCAGGCTCAAACCCGTACCGCGAAGAAGGAAAAGAACATAAAAAAATGTGACGTCTTTGCTGTTACGACCATCGCCAAACCGGAAGTGACGTAGGTTTAAATTAAGGCTAGACAATCGAAAAGAGGGGATGACTTTCGAAAATATCGGCGAAAAAAAGCAACCCCTCCCTGTAGAAAAGTGGCCAGTTGAGGGTGAAGAAATTAATGTTTTAGCCAATTTTTCGATATTATTCGTCTGAAGGGTTGAGCTTCAAAACGATACTGATCTTGTGAAAATACGTCGCCTCTGTCGAAAGTTTTAGACAGACATGCAAACATACATAGATTTATATATTTGTAGCTCAAATTTTCGACCCAAAGTGATTAAAAAGCTTATCCTATCTTTGAATACCTTTTATGTAGAATTTCAAATGTCCTTAGTAATTTGGTAGAGACCGCAGAGGTCAAATTTTTTAACTTTGACCCCTATTATGACTCCTTAACATTTATTATTTTGGGCTCAAATCAAGTTATTAAGTTAAATTCATGTTCAAGGAACCTATATCTAAAATTTCAATTGTTTATACCCAAAATTGTCGGAGGAGTTTGGTAGAGTTCTCAAAGGTCAAATCGTTGAAATTTGACCCCTTAACAGCCAAATTTTTGGCCGAAAACCGATCACAAAGGTTTTCCCAAATCTCAGTACCCTGTATATCAAATTTTGAGTCTGTAGACTCAAAATAAACAGAGTTATTGTGTAGGGAAATGTACACAGACACATAGACACGTTCACTTTTATAGATATATAGATAGATTCTCCAGAAACCAATCTCAAAAAGGATTGAGAGATCTTTTCGCTTTCTTCTTCTCTCTCAATTCATACCTTTCATCATTACTAAAGTGGGAGGGCTCAAGTGCCGCCACCCTCACTTCCGTTAAGTCTTTGCCTTTTTTCTATCTCTTTGGCTGGTTTTCCAAAGGCCATCTGTATATGGTAGGATAAGTGAATCAGTCATCATAGTTGATCCCCTTTCCAAAGTGATTTCACGGTCAATCCAATAATTAAAATCCGCTCACAATTTATCTAATTGACTTGATTTTCTGGTGGTCCCTCAAATAAAACTTGAGTGCCAATCTTCACAGTGTGGAAACATTTTATGATTCCAACTTAGATCCTTCATCTTTCCATTCGTTTCATTATTTTCTTTTGTGGCGTGTTAGGATATTTATATCCTGGCCCGCAACAAACGATGGTGACCCCGTTATTTTAAAATGAAATGGATGTGTTTGAACGAAACACTCATACACACATACTCTCTCTCTCCATAACAATAAACTTTCCTTCTCACCAGCTAACAGTGCGAGACGCACGCCAAACGAAACACGTGCTGGACCCTTTTCTTTCATTTGTTTCTTCACAAAATAAATCCTAGTTCGTTTAATTCAATAAACGTGTTGTTCGTTCCTTCCTCAAAGCAATCCATTTTTCCTATTTTGCGCACCTCAACAAATTGGTGACACCGTGACACCCGAACGTGAGAGGAACACGCATTTCCTCCTATGCCACAAGTTCCGCAACAAACTGGTGCCCGACTGATGTGAAACGAACACGCATGGTGACTCTACCTTTTTGGAATTAAATGTTTTGAGCGAGACGCGCGTTTTATTTGATAAACAAAAAAAACAAACATTTCAACAAAGAAAAACAAGTGAACTACTACCGACAAGAACATCAAGAACATCAGACTCGGCAGAAAAATGAACACGGAGCTGTCGACTTCATACCGAATATAAAGAAAAAGTCGAGCTCGACAAACATTTTTCACGGTTTCCTGACATTACCCTTCAACAAACGCGAGGAGAAAAATCACATAGGCTTGTACAGGTTCTCTCCCGCACAGCAGACGCAACAACAAAGAAACAATTACAGGACATCCCTATCAACACATAGGAAGAAGTTGAATCAACAATACGAGTTGAGATGCACCATGCACGCTGATAAACTCACAACTGGAAGTTTCGTTGACAGCCGGCAACCACACTCACCGTTCAACACGAACGAATGTGCAACAAGTGCCAGTACAAGCAATATACACACACTACAGCAGACTCACTTGCGAAGACACCGTCAATTTGACACACGACATCAACACAAAACAAATTTTCCTTCCAAACGAACAATTCACTTCACTGTCCAAGCAACTCGTTGCACATGTTAGCACACCACAAAAAACAAACAAACGTCACCCTAAAAAGAGTAAACGCCTTTTCCACGCGTAAGTAAATACTTTTTTTTTTTTTTTTTTTTTTACAAACACACTCCGTTTTTGGCGTTTTTTTTTTAAACAACCACACCAACAGCAAAAAAACAGGACGAGCAGTCAACTGCCCAAAACATTACTTAAAAAAAAAAAAAAAAAAAAAAAAATATGCATACACTGCATATTTTTTTTTTCTGGGAAGGGGAGTATTGTGCGAGCCTTTTCTAGTCTCGCACAAAAACACGCATTCACATCTCAAGCCATATTTCTTGTCATATACATACGCGCACACAAACATACGCATGCACGTACACACACGTACATATATTCACGTTCGCGTACATACACTCACATTCACATGCATACACACACACGCAACGTCACTTCTTCTTTGAAGGAAATCCACACATGCGCAAAAGACCACCGGAAACAACTATAAAAGCAAGTGACAAGCTGTTTCCTTCCTTTTTTCAATTCAGTTTCCGAGCTGAGAGGTCGACAGACCAGCCACCTCCCTTTCGGGGCCCGCGCGCCTTACGCCACCTGCTACTGTGTGAGGCAAGAGTCAACAGACAGTACATACACCTTACACTTTTTTCCTCTCCACGAACTGGATTGACTTTCTCACTCTTTTTTTTCCCCCCTTTCGCTTTGGTCAATCAACCAGACAAGTTCGCGTCCACAGCTAGTGGCCTGAAGACATTTCCACGTGGACAAGTACCAACATGTGCGCGCAGCTTTACTGATGTCAACCCTCTATCTTTTTCTTTGTCTACATGCTGGACTGCTATTTCTCGTTCCACTACATTACTCACTCCTCTTTCCACGCGCAGACATGAACACGAGTTACACCTAAAACATTCATTTTTTAACAGAAAATAAACATGTTTATTTTATCCAGCAATTGAGTTTTGTTTCCTTCTTTCCATTCGTTTCATTATTTTTTTTTTTTGTAGCGAGTTAGGATATTTATATCCTGGCTCGCAACACGTTTTTTCGAATTAATATATACTATAATTAGTTAAATTGCCAAGAAAAAGAAACTTCCTAAAAATTAATTTTAAAATATTAAAATGATTAAAATTCCATTATTTCAAAATGTTCCGTTACAACATAGATTTTTAATTGTGTTTAATTTTTTTTTTTTTAATATTAAGTTTCATATAAACATGACTCTTGTCAGCTATTTTATCGCCAAATTAAAACCAATTTGAAAATATTATTGCACAAATATTAAGCATTTTGTAGGCCTCCCCTCATATTTTGTTTGTCTCTTTTTACCAAACAAAATATGGAAGCCCGTAGGTAACCAAAAGAACATTCAGTAAAACCGTATTTCAAGTTAATATACAAATGTTTATAATATTATTAATCATTAAACTGTGTAAATCTTAAAACCTAACAAAATTATAACAAAGATTAATTATTAATTGCAGTTTGAAGAAGATAAACAAAGGTTTTAAAAAAATCATCAAGTTACTTCTGCTTTTCCATAGTTCGTATAGTTAATACAAATCTGACGTCCAATCTTCACAATCGTTTGGCAGTCCCTATGGATTTCAAATAAAAATAATGACATCTACTTAATTGTCATGTCACAGTAATGAACATATCCAAAAATTACGAAAAACGATAAGGTAGAAAAGTAATTATAAATGAAAACAGTTTTCGAGGATAATTAGCGAAAATTAAGTTTTGCTAAATTGGCCAAACATTTTCAGTTTTAAGAAAATATTTATGCTTCTTTTGTTATGATTCGAACTGCCCGGTTTCTCTTTCCATAAAACATAAAAATTTGCTGGCGTCAATGTTTTGCTTATCAATACTAAATTACCGATCAACAGTCTTAATTGTCTATAATAGAATTGTAGCGACCACTACATACGGCCAGAACAAATCACTGGCAGGAACATGAAGAACGCGTAGGTACACAACATTGTGATGCGACCTTGCGCACACATAAAACAAAGGAACTATTTTACATTTCCTCACGTAGAAATACAGCAAACTGGCTGGAACATTCAAGAACATCTCTATATAAATATTTGCCGCAAAAAAATGAAGCCAGTTTCTCTCCAGTTCGACACGCATCAAAGAAACTGTCCACTTAAACATAAAACAGCAGCGCGAAGAATGCCATCTAACAACCAGTTTTTCTTTTCAAATCCACAAACACAACACGTGCCAAAGAACTCTGTCACAAGGGAGACATTACAATCTCCCATCTTGAATTTATGCACCATGCACATTTTTGGTGTACGTTAATTAATAAGTTCATTTTGTTACTTAACATTGTTTTATTTTAAGTTCGTTAATTAACTTGTTTTCTTTTTGAAAACTGCTTCGGAAACTTCTAAGACTAACTTCATCTGGCGCATATAGGTATAGTATTCATGTATTTTTTTTTTTTTTACTGCTTCAGCAATTTCCGGGACTAATCTAATTCATGTATAGTTTGATTGCTAACTTATTTTGTTATATGTGGTCGGAATAACTCTCCAGCAAGAACATTTCATAGCGATCACCGTTTCAATGCCTATCCGAATGAAGAATATATAGCTACATGACGTCATAACACACCCGCACACATATATAAAACAAAAGGAACTATGTTACGTTTCCTCGCGTAGAAATACAGTAAACAGGCTGAAACATTTGAGAACATTTGTATATAAAGATTTGCCACGAAAAATCAAATCAGTTTCTCTTCAGATTTCTCCAGTCCGACACGTGTCGAAGAAACTCTGTCTTTGAGACGTTAAATCACCTATCATGGATTTTATTTGCACTACAGACAAAACAACATCAATCGTGGAAAGTGTTTCTCTTGATTTTCCCAGAACTGGATATGTTTAGAATAACTCCGCCACTGGGAGATGTTAAAATCCTCCACGCCACACGAACCTTAATTCTCATCAGGGAAAGTTACCACATTGAACGAGAATTTAATTCTCCTTTTAAACAATTTTATTTCGAACTACTATTCTTACGAGATGAGCACACACAAACACATACATTCGCTTTCATGATCATGGACTGTTTTTTTTTTTTTTTTTTTTTTTTTTTTTTCATAAAATAATCAAATTAATTTCAAGCCGTGTGTAACATTCTTATTATAAAAATCAGTAATTTTAAACCTCGTACTATTCTCACGAAATCCTCATTTCACTAATCTTGCGTTATGAACACTCCACACAATAAAACACTTATGTTGGAACAAATTTAACCTAATATTCATAACACGTAAATAAATGTTGTTTATTTCATGTTATTACAGTGATTTCGAGTTCTTTGTCAAGTGTTGTTATTTTCCGGAGCTATTTTTATTTATTTATTTTTTTATTATGTGAGGATGTGGATTGGTGAAACCCTTCAATTAATCGGCAATTTCGTTAAATTTACATTTAACGGTCCCGCAGATACACTCCTACTTTCGACTTCAAGAGATTTCAGCACCCGCAACCACGGTTCTAAAAATTGATAGATCTCGATTATGAATTGGTGGACGCCGACTCACACCCTTACACTCCACATCGATCATAAAAGGATCATAAAACGGGGCGTGGGGGAAAGGGGCAACAACGGAGTTAATTCAATTTATAACGGATGATTTGTTAATTTACGGATGAACAATTTATCCATTATATTGAGTTAAAATTCCAATTATTCCTGAAAACGACTGCATGGAGAGGACAACACAAGAATCAATTATTTTATGCAATACTTGGACGTGTTTGTGAGGAGTATGTATTATAAGAAGCTAAGAAATAAATTCCTGTAAAAAAAAAAAAAAAAAAACACTGTTGGGTCATATTCTGGACAATTGCTATCTTAACTAAAACTCGTAAAAAAAAAAACTTGACAAATTTTGCGAGGGGATATTTTCGCTAAGTCCCCAAATCAGCAGAGATTAAACCCTTACTGTAATGACTAGAGCTGTGTGACAACAGCATGTTCTTTTCATGGTTTTGACTCTTGAGTATATATCCGTTAATATCTTCTATGTTTTTATATAGACAGATGTGGTTCTCTGTTAATTAAGTGTCTGTGTCGGATATATACCCGAGAGTCAAAAGAATGACAAGAATATTCTGTTGTCACAGATCTAGTAATGACCTGTTCCCTGTTGATTGCAGTGTAATGCTTCGTCTGTGAAGTTCTAGGAGGTCTACTCTCTCAGACTTTGCCTTCTCTCTTTAAGAAGGGGTTAGTTTGTTGCTAATCACCTGAAGCACCTCTGCCAGGTAACACCGACGAGGCTGCCCAAGCATCTTTCGCAGGCTTAGAATCTTTCTCCTCTGTTCAATCCCACTTTCCATCCACAATGTCACATTTCTCACAACAGGATAGAAATAAATATTAAGAATAATAATAAAGAAGACGAAAAGAGGAACACGGAACCAAGAAAACTGAAACCGCAAAATTCTAAGTTAACAACCCCATCCTCCGCCCCCCCCCCCAAAAAAAAATGTGTTGGCATCAACTAGCACCACACCAAATGGTCAAGAAGAGTAAAAGAGGATGGAAAGATTGAGGAGAGAAAAGACTAACAAGATCTCTATTAGCTGAGTGTGAATAGGCGTGGCACCTTGGGGATGTGTAGTCGATGTTTATACATAGACATATAAATTCAAAATGCATAAACACGTTTGTACACGTATCGTCTGCACATACACTATCCTTAATAAAAACAAATTATATTTTGGACCAATTAGAAAACTTTATGAATTTATTTGAAATGGTCTTTCTGAGAGCTCCCCAAACCCTTTAAAAGCCAATTTTTTTTTCTTTTCTTTTCTTTTCTTCAATAAACCAGTGGAACGCAGCTGACCTGAACCTGTGGATCGCCGGTGTCACTAGACGCTCATCTCGGCAACAATTCTCTTCACTCATTAACTTATGATTGTCTGCAAAAACTTTATTCATTAAAATATTCCAATCTCTTTTCATTGCACTCCAATTATAATACGAAATCAAATGAACATTAAATCTTATGAACAACTTTCAATGAATAATAATTTATAAAAATGAGCAGGGAATTTTTAAATACGATTTTCCTGATCCCTGAAACTCGCAGCTCTTAATTAATCGATCCAGACTTCTAATGTCTCAGTTAACGAACCCCCCCCCCCATTGCTTTTACAGGAACTCTAAAACACTCATGAACATTTTATATTTTACTGTTGCTGTAAACCTTCCATTTTATAAATCATCCCTTTTTTTGACTAAATGCCTTCTTAACTCATTTTTTGTTATTATTTACCGTATAACATGCCTCTTGTTTTTCTCACATTTGATTATAAAACCTGGAAAAAAACTTTTCACTGAAAATATTTCTGTGGATCCGGCTCATCCCAAAAATACTTCTCCAATTACAAAACACCCTAAAGTATAACCCCCAAATTGACATGAGCACATCACAAAAAATGAAGGGCCGACATCCTAAAACTGGTGAACAAAATCCCGTAGAGGCTTCTTGCCATCCAAATTCTAATAAAAGCCAATGGTCATTGCCAGTGAGAAGTCATTTGCAAGTGACTTTTGCAATAAATTCATTTGCAAATGTTATCGCAAGAGGTAGAGTACTAGAAATCTGGGGAGACTTGTCATCCAGACTCCAGGGAACACCACCTGCTGCTGTCAGCAAGTAATCTCCGAAAACTCCTAGTGAGTACAAATAATAATAAACACATAGTCAGCGACAATTACACTTTTTACTTAAAAGAAAAAAAGAGTAACTTCAATTTTATTGCATGCAAAAAATACGATTTAAACCCAAATTGTCATTTTTGGGTAAATTTTTACTTGAATGTAAATAAACACTCACCTTTAATTTGACGACTTTTATAGGTTTTGGGGAATGCTGAAAACGAATATCATTCAAATTTGGAGAGGAGGTATTTTGTAACATGCATCCACATTAGTACTTTTTCAGTTGTGAAAAAAAACATGGTCGCCAGTGAAAACATAATGGATTACATTAAATAGTAATTGATTATTAATATCTAGAAAACTACTTGTTTGCCTCAAATTTAAATGTGATATTTGTTTTCAACATACCCGACACCTTAGAAAAGTCGTCAATTTAACAATGAAATGTTTTGTTGCAGTTAAAAAAAAAAAAAAAAAAAAAAAAAAAAAAACATAAAATAGAAACAAATTGAATGACTGGAGTCTGCCATGATTTTGGTACTCGTGCATTTTAGTTTTGGAGGGAAAGTTTTTTGTTTGTTTTCTTGTTTTTTTGTTGTTGTTTTTTTCATTTTTTAAGAATTCAACTCTGAACAAGGAGAGAAAATTCAAGAAGTTCTTAAATTTTTACCAAAATATCTCTGAAAATGGATGAAATTCAATTTTTACAGTATCTTTTTGTTTATTGTTAGTTGAAAGTACTGAATAGTTACAAAACACTGTCTCCTCTCCAGGTTAAAAATGAGTTTCTAAATAATGCTATTATTTCAGCACGGTCCATATTCTCATACGTACCAAAATCGAATAAAAAGTTTAATTATTTTTTATAACTTGGCCTAGTAAATTTTTTTTTTTAAATGTTGTGTTATTGTATTAATTTTGTTTTGCTTCTACCAATAAGTTAGGCAAAACTTTAACAACTCTTTGAATTGTCTCTCATTGTTCTGAGTGGAATTTTTTTAAAAATGAAAAAAAAAAAAAAAAAAAAATGTCCTCCAAATCTAAAATGCCCCAATGCTACTATTTTGTCACATCCATTTAAGCAAATAATTAGAATTTCATTTTTTGATAATCAACGCTATTGGTGTCACAAATTATTTCAAAAGAAAATGCCATTTGAAAATTAATAAAAAATTAAGTTTGCCTTACTGACTCATTTGTGGTCTATTTGAGTTTTAAAACTATTTTACAATTTTAAAATAAATAGCTAATTTTAAATATTTACATATTAACACAAATAGGTCACAAATTTAGAAATTTTTTTGATGGGTGGCACATGCCTGATGCTAGCAGCTAGGATTAGTCAACTAAAGTCCTCCAACGATTTCTGCGAGCAGGTTTCTGGAAACGGTGAGGACTAAGAATATTCCTTTCAGTTGCTTCACGAGAGAAGAGAGACAAAGAAAAAATTGTTATCAAACGTGGAAGTATGACTGCAACAATTATCAAGTCAACTGGATAATAAACGGAAACCGAATGATGTCACATACACGACTTAACATCATCCCAAACAATTTCGTCCACGCAAACTGACACGATCTTGAACAACTCTGTTGATTCGAACCCCAACACTACCGCTGAAATTACTCGACAATCCCGAACAACTCCGTTAAAATGACTCAACACAACACATTACCATCACACTCCTCCCTGATCGTGAAATCATACAAATGACAATGTTAGGCAAGCCACTTTTTCTTGCTACTTCGCCTTAGTAGTACAGGCTTAGGAACTTTCTCAATAGCGCCTTCGTCTGTCGCATCATTGAACTCTTCCAGCTCTGGATCCTTGGGTGCATCATTCTCTGAAGAGCTTTCTTCATGTGGTTGTTTATATAGCAGTGGGGCTTCGTCATCTGAGGAGGTCATTTTGTTATGGATTAAGCAATCATGCCCGCATGCTGGGCGCATATTCTTTATGTGGTGTAGTGTTCCATTAACTGACACTAAATGTTGGCTATTGATTTTCATCACTGTACCCATGGTGAACTGTGTCGTACATTTTCCCTGTGGATTTTTTACCCAAACAGCATCTTCCTCTTTTTATGGACTAGCAACTGCATTGTCAGGCACAACCACTTCATTGATACACTTGACACGGATCCTATATGTGTATAGTACATTCACAGGTGCAGTCATAGCCATCTAGTCGTCCTTAGGTGTAACATTGTGCCAGTACACTGCCTCCAAGATCATGCACCATGTTCTTGCCACAATGCACTTTATTGTGCGATGAGACCTCTCGATTATTCCATTTCCCCGATGGTACGTGGGCGGACTGAAATCAAATGTGCATGCCCCACATCCGTGGAAACTCAGCAAATCTCTTTCCACAAAATGCCATGCCATTATAGGTGAACAACTCAATTGGTGACCTCCTTTCACAGAACACAATCTCCAATTGCTTGATTACGCTAGTAGTATCTTTTTGGTGCAACTGCTTCCAGACAGCAAAACGGCTAGGGCCACAGTCTATGAATGCCACGTACAATTGAGTGCCGAAATGAGTTATATCCATAGCAACCCTGCTCCAATTTTCAAGGACATCAAACCTACCTGCACAGCATCAAGCTCAGCAAAATTTACATGCTTGTCTTCATGCACCGCTAGGGGCAAGCTTGTATCTTCCGCCACGGAACTATTGCTTTTCACAACCACACCTGTGGCAATGGAACTAGCCTCCACCCACACTGTAACATCTCTACATATACACCAGTCACCTTTCGCTGGATCATCCTGGGCTACTCTCAAACAAATGTTTTCAATCATTTATGCTAGAAAAGGGTCTTGCACTTCGTCATCCTATCCAGTTGTTACAGTGTTTGTCCTTCAGTTTACAAATGCTGCAACAACACATAACCAGCCACACACCAGGAAATGGCCAGTCAGTTTCCTGCACACTCAAAATACAATTCAATGGGTAAGTCTATCAGGAACCACTGGAAAGTCACTCCTATGCTGTCATAAGTTTTCTTTGCTCCTCCTGGACACATGATCCCAACACGCATGAACCCAGGCTCGTTTGGTCCTTGCTGTCACCATTCCCTTAATTTTTGCAAGCAAACATCCACGTTGGCCGTATACACGTCCACACACTCATTTAGCTCTTGATAATCCATAACAGGCCAAACTTTATTTGTTCAGCACAACAGCCATGAGGGGGATTAGACCCTTTTAGGGACAGAGTTTGTCCTCTGGATACAGCAGCACACTTATCAATCAACATTTGCAGTTTACAATCATATTTCTCACAAATTTGGGCTGGATATTCTACAAGTTTATTTTTCAACATAATTGTAGGTTGGTCACTAACCCATTTCAAAGGTGCAGTCCACTTACAAGTGTTCGTTTCATAATCTGTGGAGAAATCAGGCTTGGTAATGGTGATGGCAACAAAATTTGTTTTGTTGAAATATGGAAGAGTTACCTCACCGGCACTAAACACAGCTACTCCTCTCAGCCACTTGATTGCATCCAGCCCAAGTAACAAATCAAATCCAAATAAGTATCCATCCACAACTAAGACTTCTTTACACCAATGTTAACTTGCACCACTCCTATTCCACAGCAGCTAAGTATGCTTCCATCTGCTGTGTGCACAGACGTTACTTTCCTCATCCATTCCTTACAACATGACTTGCGGACTATCCACTAGAACTGTACATAGTATTTGATTGATACGAACAGTTACAACTGGCAAGGCACCATTTACAACAGTTTGGGGAATGAGATTGTCACAGAATTCTTGCCATCTCTGTCGACCCGAACCAGACACGATCCCAATCAACTCCGTCGACCCGAACCCAACACGATCCCAATCAACTCCGTCGACCCGAACCCAACACGATCCCAATCAACTCCGTCGACCCGAACCCAACACGATCCCAATCAACTCCGTCAATCCAAACCCAACACGATTCCGAACAACTCCGTTGACACGATTCCGAACAACTCCGTTGACACGATTCCGAACAACTCCGTTGACACGATTCCGAACAACTCCGTCGACACGATTCCGAACAACTCCGTCGACACGATTCCGAACAACTCCGTCAAAATCACTCCACACAACACGTTATCAGAGCAACCTCGGCAGTTACTCTCTGAATGACTCTGGTATTGGCTTTTTATAGCCCTTGGATCAACTCATTTTCGCCTTAGGTAAACCTATCTAAAACACTGACACACAATTCTTGCGCCTTCTGCGCATTTTCCGCATTTCAAAAAATAAAAAAATAAACAGCAAAACCAATCATTATTTGCCTTTTTTCTTTATGTTTATGAAATGAGTTTTTTTTAAGAAATAAAACTCTCTATAAGATTGAGTATTAACACACACGCTATTAATATCTTATACATCTGAAACTCGTCTGACGAAGAGAAGAGATCACGGACACATAACCTGTGACCGCCTGACGCAAGTAAGAAAGTCTTACATGTAAAATATTGTATAAAAAAAAATGTGTGTGTGTGTTTTTATACACAACCACACAAATCGGATTAATCATCTGGTTAATAAAAGTGAAACTGCATAGCTAGTTCAACCATTATATCTTAAGTTGCTTCAGCTTGAGTTTATCCGGTACATCTTTGTATTGGTCTGCCTTCTACAAATCTAAATTTCCTTTCATCTTTATTTAAACTGTTTGAATATGCTTATGAAACTAGTGTTTTTTATAAATCAAGTATCATAAAAAAACGTATCCAATAAAATTTATTCCCGAAATAGTTGTCTTTGATTCGCCTGCCACAGCAAATAAAGACTAATTTTGTTATTTTTATAATTGTTATTTTTATTTGTGTAATTTTCAATAATTTGCTTTCTTCTTCAATTTCAATAAAGCGCTTAACAATACAAATAGTGTTTGTGATGGAAAACTTTTCTAATAATTACTAGGGCTGTGACAACATCATATTCTTTTCATAGTTTTGACTCTTGAGTATATATCCGTTAATATCTTATGTTTTTATATAGATGAATATGGTTCTCGGTTGATTAATTGTGCCTGTGTCAGATATATACCCGAGAGTCAAAAGAATGAAAAGATTATTCTGTTGTCACAGCCCTAATAATTACAAAAAAAAAGGGGGGGTGATTCTGAGTATACTCACTGTTTCTGGAAACAGGCTCGCAGAAATCGTCGAGAATGCTTTAGTTGACTATAACCCTCAAATTAACCAAACAATTTGAACCATTTAAAGATGAAGATGATAACCTGCTTTCAATATTTAAAAAGTAAAACCTGTGGTTATTTTTACGCCTCCCTCTAAATATTAGCCGACTTTACAAATTTTGGTGTTTGTTTAGATAGAGTCAACAGATAGAGTTTTTAAATGTGAATTTAAGCAAAAACAACAGTATCTACTTAATTGTCACGTCGAAAATAGTAATACATCCAAAAATTACAAAAATCCATCGAGTAGAACAACCATTATTATGGTTTTAGTAAAAAAAAAATTTTTTAAAAGCAGTCTATTACCCCCTCCCTCATACATAAAAAAAAGCAGTCTATTACCTCCTCATACACCAAAAAAAGTCGGCCATTTTTCCAAAAAGGAAGATAAGTATGTTTCCTGTATTCGCAATCTACAAGATGTTTACGTCTAGGGAAATTGAATTTTCAGTAAAAATTATTTTTAACTATAATTTTCTATTCATTGAATTTTCGTAATTTTTGGATATGTTAGTATTTTCGATACAACAATTCAGTATTGTTTTTGATTAAAACCACATATTTAAAAAAATATCTGTCGACTAGCTTAACATACACCCATTTTTATTTTATTTTATTTTGTTACTTTTCAAAATGGAGGTGTGTTTTTTTCAGATACTATAACTTCTCCCTTTTGTCAATGAATGAGAAATCCTTTCTGACTGTGACAATTTTTTATTTTTGTCCTAATTCAAAGTGTCCCTTTTGGGGAAATTGATTTTCCCTACTTTAAAAAAAAAAAAAATCTATCTTTTCTATTACTGTCCTCGATTTAAATATTTGCCAATTAATATAAAGCATATGTTGTGTTTTAGTTTTTTTTTTTTTTTTAATTTCTTGACTGTTAACTATTCTGCTCTTTACCACTTAATATGTGGCTTTCTTCAAGTTAAGTCCCCCGACGCTTGCAAAAAATAGAAAACCAGAGTTCTAATCGTAACAAAAGGGAGGTAAATATTGTTACATTCATAAGTTAATATCAGAATGAAGACAACACAGAACTAAGTGTAATCGCAGCTTTATGGGCGGTCATCTTACAATGAGAAGACCTCCTCTTTCTATAGGAGAGTTATGTAGAAAGAAGAGAGGGCTAGAGAGACTAGTCTGGGGGGTTTGATTATATGTAACATTTACCACCACCACCACCACCACCCCCATCAGGGAGGGTGTTTGTTTATTTTGTTTTCCTCTTAGGTGGAAAGGGTAGGGACAGGGTTTTGAATGGCAACATGAGGGAGAGTGGTATCCTCATTTGTTGTAGCATGCAGGTTTTCGAATAATGCAATGCGTCTCATGGTGTCTAAGCCTTCTCTCCTCTTCCTCCATGCTTCATCAGTTCAGAGGGGCTTAAGTTTTAATTTGGCAGCTGGCACTGTTGACCTTGTTCTTCTACTAAAGAGTCTTTGTACTGTGCTGGTGCTTAGTCTTCCGGTTGGTGTGTTGCATAGGTTTAACAGCCCAAAGAATGGATCTTCTGATGCTTTGCATTTGAGGAAAAGGTGTTTGGTGATTTTTACTGCTGCTTCAGCAACACCATTTCTTTGGCTGCTGCCTGGTGATATTGTTTTGTGTTTGAAGAGCCATTTCCTTGCAAATTTTCTGAACAGGTATGACGAAAATTAAGGACCATTGTTGGATTTCAGTACCTCATGAATTCCATGTTGCATGCGAAATGCGCTTTCATGCATTCAATCATAGCTTCTGATGTGGTTGCATCTAATTTGTCAATTTCAAAGAAATTGACATGTCTGTCCACTGTGATCAGATAGCTGTTCCCTCCTCATGATAAGAGGTCCGCTGCTACTTGTTGCCAAGGTTTTTCCGGCACTGGTGCTAGGATTTGTGCTTCTGCTGGCTGGTGATCTGCTAGGTTGCGCAGGTACCACAGGCTTCAATGTATTGTCTAATCTCTTTAGATTTTCCTGGCCAAAATATGAGGTCCCTCACTCTTCATAGACATGTATTTATGCCTAGGTGGCCGGCATGTACTTTCTGTTTCATCTCAGTCTGCATAGCACCCGGTATAACTATTCTCTGTCCTTGCAGTATTAATCCATCTTGTACAGTGAGTTCATCTCTGAAATTAAGTAACAGTTTGATCGAGTTTGGCAGGCTTTCCTTATCATCCGGCCGCCTATTAGCGATTACTTCTGCCAGTGCTCTCATGTTACAGGCCTCAACTGTCTTTTGGCGAATCTCTGTGAGCTTGTATTGGTTGCATTGTCAGATTATTCACTGACGTTATTTCTTCCAACTCTGGCTTTTTTGTCGGTGCTTGTGACAGCGTATCTGCCAATGGGATATCTTCCCCTGACTTATATTGGCATGTGTAGTTGTATTGCTGGGCCTGTGGCAGGAGCTTCTGTAGCTGTTTTGATGCTTTTAATAGGATTTTTTTAGCTGATTGAGACAAGGGGCTTGTGGTCAATCAAAACTACCAGTTCTCTTCTGTGGTTATAGTGGTGAAATTTTTCTAGGCCATATACAACTGCCAGCATCTCAGTTTGTGCATATCTTTGTTCGGCATCTGATAAGGATCTACTTGTAAATGCAACGTTTGTTTTTAGGAAAAAATCGTAATAAAAAGACAAATATTTGGGAGCTAAACTCTTCAATATACAAATATATATGAAATGCGTTGGTTTAAAACATCATCAATCTACACAAGCACACAAAATAATAATAATGACGTGGAAACTATATAAATGTCTATATTTACGTACATACTCTTTTTTTTTTTTTAATTTGACTTTTTTTGTTTGTGAAAATTTGGCTACAGTTATCAATTTTGCATTACTGGGCCTTTTATTTATTAATTTTTTTTTTTTTTTGAAAGATCTAGCGTCAAATATTTACTATAGTCTAGCAACTTAATTAGAGTCAACTATTGAACACATTTATCTAAACTTTTATTTTTTTTCACATTTCAAATATATTCATATGGAAATATATGGAGAGAAAGAGTGGGCTCTAATACATTCAATGAGATGCTTTGCTGCATGAAGAAACTTTTTTATACAAACTTAAAATACGCTTTTTTTTTGCTTTTTTTTTTTTTTGATAACACAAGAAGTGTTAATAAAAAAAACTTTCATACATTATCTATGACAAAATTCTGTGATAAAACTTGTAAAAGACAAATACATTATTCCAAAAAGACACCATTTATATAGAAACGTGAATAATGAAAATTATCATTAGATTTTTTTTTCGTGATAATACAAGTGTTAAAACAAAAAAAAAATAATTATAGAAATGTAAAAAAATGAAAGTGTTTTTTTTTTCATTGTTCCATGATAGCATAAAAAGCGTTAAAATTAAAATAATTTTCTGAAATAAATAATTTCCATATGGTTTTGTATTTCGTTTCGTGTTTGCTGATTTCCATTCCATATTTAGATAAACAGAGTCCACTTCCGGCGTCTTCACTTTGCTAACTGATTTTTTTTTTTTTTTTTTTTTTTGCGTAGCCTATGTTCCTATTTATTTTGCCTCTCCATGAGGGCAGAGTTAGACACCAGGGTCGTTTTTAATGTAGTGAAAAGGAACAAAAAATTAAAAATTGCCTCAGTCGTGAAAGATTTCTCATCCACTGACAGAGAACAAGAAATTGAAGTGTAAATGTACTGCACTTTGATCTTGACCTGAAGGTCAAGTACAGAAAACATGTTCCTATTTAGTTGCCAGTTCACGAGGGCAGAGTTATTGTTATAGTGGAGGGGGGGGGGGTCTATCTCTCTAGAAAAGGACGCTGTGAATTGAGACAAAAATAAAAATTGCCACGGTCTAACAGGATTTCTCTTTCACTAACCAAGGAGAGAAAACATTAAGTATAGCATCAGAACAGATACTATACTTTAACCATAGTTCTATTTTGAAAAGTAAAAATAAAATAATATATTAGTGGCCTGGCAAGGCCACAGGGGAGACAACTGAAGCAGCAAAACTGAAACTGGCCTGCAGAGTGCAGGACAGTCTATGTACAAATGTAGGCAAATTTGGACATATTTTATTAGTTTGAAAATATAGATTCTTTTTTACAAATTGTCATAAATTTTTAACTATAGAATAGTATTATAATCTTTAAAAAGCTTGCAAATTTTCATGCAGTTTCGTCTTATATAGAACGAAAGATATAAGCATTTTGCTATTAAATTTGGCTACCAGTATAGATATATCCATAGATATAGATATACCACCGTTTTTGGCAATTTTATAAGTTCGAAATCTCAGCAATTATTGATCAGAATGTAACAAATGAAGGCTTGTTGGAAATGTAATGACCTGCACTGTGTAGTGGGCTATGTGACATTTGCCCTTAAGGTCACACATTAAGGGGACCATCCATCATCCAGAACCTTTTTTGAAACTTTTTTACAGCCATAAAATGTTTCAATCAGTCATTTGTTTTCTAGTTTTGCATATGAATTACAAAATATCTGATATTTCCCCAAAACCTCTGGCCTTGATGGAGGAGAGACTAAAACTTGCTGCTATGGTTTGAGATGATTTGAAATAACAGCAAGGGGAGACTTGATTCCAAATATTTCTCATATGTTATATCCCCCCTTTTTGGTTTTCATACATAAAGTAAATTTCAAAGTGTATAAGGATCATTTGATACTGGAGATTTATAATCGTACCCTATTTCCAAAAACAAGGGAGATCTAACATATGAGAAATATTTGGAATCAACTCTCCCCTAGTTGTTATTTTAGATCATTTGAAACTATAGCAGCAAATTTTAGTCTTCCCTCCATTGAGGCTAGAGGTTTTGGGGAAATATATTTGTGATTCGGACAATATTTAGAAGGGGCGTAAAAATAAACTCCGGATTTATTTATTTTAAATATTGAGGGCAGACGATTCTCTTTTTAATGGTTACGATTGATTGGTTAATTTAAGTCACGTGAGAAATATTTGATTGTGATTATGGCGGACACTGGCGAGCATAAATTGTGCCGCAGGCGGGCCACACGGCCACACCGTCACCACTATCAATTTTCGGTATTTCTTTTAGTAATTTATGTTGGTAATTATGATATGAATGCCCTTAAACTACAAAATCAGATTTAAAGTAATTATTTTGATTAAAAAAAAAAAAAAAAAAGCTTAAGGACATTTTTATCATTCTTCAAATTGGCCATTAAAATAGGTTTTAATCAAAATAAAATAAACGTGATCAGTCACGAATTAAAGAATGAAAAAATAAATAAAGTACTTGTAATGAATAGGTATCCAAAAATAATATTAGTTACTTAGTCAATCCTGAGTATTAATGGAATCAATCCCGAAAATAGCCGAAAAGCGGTTTACGATTTAAAGACGGTGTGTGTACGCGAAGGGTTATGTTAAAAAAGAAAATTAGTCTCACATCTAAAAAAAAGGAAAAAGGGTGGCTTTCAAATCGTAAGCTGCTTCGGCCATTTCCAGGACGGAATCGAGATTTTTTGCTAATACTATGTAAATAGTGAAATTCTTTGGGTGGCTGTTCATTGTAAGTACCAAAACAAAATTGGATTTCAAAACACAAATTAAATAAGAACTCATTGCGTTTATTAAAAGTGCGTTGATTGAAACAAATGAAATTGATTTAAGAAAATCATTTCAGTTTTGCAATACGGAATCACCCTTGTCACAACAGTGTTAGTTTTATAACTTGGTGCTAACGGTTTTCATTTATCACTATATATTAAAAAAAAAAAAAAAATCTTGAGAAAAAAAAGATAACATTCCAGAAATAAAAATTTTTTCCACTATTTTTTTTCTGAAGTAAATAAAAAAAAAAATCAAGAATATGAAAGGAACACCAATTCCGCCTGTTGACAAAAAAATAAATAAATAATTTTATCGGTAATGTTCTCTATTGCATTACTAAGAAAACTAAGGAGCGTTATTTTAGACATTCTTGGTTCTTTATGAATTTATATAAAAATAATAATTGTTTTTAAATGTTTATGGCTCTAACTTACCTTCCGTGTGACGAGGTCGAGTGAGGTAAATTCCCGACGAAAGGACTTGGAACACTGTGGCATTCTGGGATTGTTTCAAAAGTTTCGGCAGAAATGGTGGGTGTGTCGGGAGTCGCAGGAAGGAACTACTGAGAGAGAAAGAAAAAAAAGTTGATGAGTGCTGCTACTGAAGGTACTTGTCCAGAATTCAACCTAATTTTAACAAATACAAAAAAAAAAAATCTTTATGATATACGTACCAGTCACGGAACGAAAATGTCATTCACAAAAATCTGTTCTCGGGTTCTTATTTAGAAATCAATCTAATTAAAATAAAAAAAGAAAGACATGCAGAAAAATCTTTTATGATGTACGTGTCGTACCAGTCACGGAACGAAGATGTCATATTCCAAAACTCACTTAAATTGATCGAGTGGTGTTATTTTAAACTAAGAAAATCAAATTTTATGAGTAAGCAAAAAGAGACTGTCTCGTGGCGCTATTTGAAAAAAATGGGGGTAAATAACTCTACAATAATTAAAATTCGCGAGATTAGCCTTGTAATGCTAACGATTTCACAATAATCGCTTAAAATCGTTTAAAAATGATTTTATATATACATATATATATATATATATATATAAACTACATGATAATATGTGGTTTTTGGAATATGACATCTTCATGCCGTGACGAGAACATGCATTTTAAATATTTTTCAAAATTTAGTTTTTAAAAATAGATTTAATGCGCACCAACTAAAAATAAAATTTTCTGAGTAAGCGAGGCTTGTGTTTTGATCCGCCATATTTAATAAATAAGAAGACAACTCAATTTAAACTACCGAGATCAAAATCAGCCTTGTAATAGATAAATTTATTATTAAAATCTCTAAAAGTTATTTAAAAAAAAAGGATGTTTTCTATATATAAAAAGGAAATTACTTCATTAATTTATATGATTTTTTAGAATATGTCACTTTTGTTGCGTGACAGATGCATACATTATAAAGATTTCAGGTGTGATGAGCTGTCTCCAGTAGGTCCAGTCTGCATGCACATAGCCAAGGGCTGGATCGACAGGAACAGTGATTGCAGGAGTGGAAGTTGGATCCTGGACAATATAACACAAACATTGATGTGGACATCTCTGAGGTGTGATGAGATGTCGCAAGTACGTCCCCCTCCAGGTGGATATGGCCAAGGACTGGATGGGCAGGAATAAGCAGGATCCTGGAGACGGGACCGAGGGCTGGACATTGATAGACATTGAAACAGGGTGCCAGACGTTGATAGGTACTTAAATAAAGAGCAGGGTTACTTAAATAAAGAGCAGGCATTGGAACAAGGAGCTTTACGCTACAGGCAGGAACTGCTGGAAGGAGCTAGGGCAGGAAACATTGATGCAGGTGCTGGTGGAAGAAGTCACTGAAAGTTGCTGGAGCGTGAAGAGCTGGAGTTCGAGCAGCTGGAAGGTGCTGAGCATCAGGAATAAATTGGAACCTGAGAAGGAGTGAGCTGGAGCTGGAAGATGTCGGAGTGAGTTGGAGCCAGACAAACTGGAAGTGCAGGAGTCACAGCAGGAACTGGAGCAAAGAGCTGGAGTCAGGTACATGAAGTTGTAAAAGACTGAATCCTATTTTAGTAGTTATTCCGCAATCAACCAGGAAGAGGTTATTACAGGAATGGTGTAAATTCTGTTGATTTTGAGGTTGAGGGAAAATCCCTGTCTACTGAGGATATTCATTTCTCTCCTACAGTGAGAAATGTGACACAAGGGTCAGAAAGTGGAAGTAAAATATCAACGGACTTGAGAAGGGATATTTTGACTCACAAAAAAAATACCTTCGTAACCCCACTTGCATTTGCCGGTAGAGGTGCCTCAGACAATTAGCAATAAATTAACCCCTTCACAAAGGAAGAAGGTAAAACATGGGAGGGTGAACCTCTTAAAACTGCACGGAACTAGTATTACACCACAATCAACCAGGAACAGAGCATTACAAGAATGGTCAAAACTGTTGAATTATTTCTTTGCAGAAAACATAAAAAATTTACACTTTAATCATTTTAAACAAATTAGGCACAAGGCCATTTAAAAAATGTGGGAAAAAGGGTATCATTGATCATCCTTTGTTCACCATAACTAAAATATATCTATCCTACTCTTAGCAGGAATCATCAATCACCATAGTTCCACATTTACTCCAGGGGCTGTCCTACTTAAATTTCTCAAATTGTTTAAAAATTTTATTGAAAATAAAAAAACTTTATATATAATCATTTCATTAGTATGAAGTAGAAATAAAAGCAAGAAATAAAAAATTTGATTAGTAAGACACCCCACCTCCTAACCCTTTCTAAATAATAGACCACCCACTGTTTTCCGGTTTGTTTGATTCAAAAACAAGCAAGCTACTTTCTAAGTGGGAGTGAGATCTAAATAGGAAACTATTCAACTGGAACCTCCGTGACTCGTCCCAATGCACTAAGTAATCGTCTGTCTTGTAACGTCACCTGTTTAGCGTCTGAACAGCCAAAGTTCTCCCAACCCCTCCAAGCAATCTGCTTTATATTACACTCATCCACGTGAATCTCGCCAGATTACATGAGACCATTTCTGTTAAATATCACAGACGCCATTTTGCTTTTTCTTTTTCCTGCCCAACGTGCATGACAAGCAGATACGTGGACGCTTGACAGGTAAGTCATGTGTATGTCCGTTTCTATTTTCCCCACATTCCCCCCTGATCTCATGATCACAGAGATGGCAGGGAGGTGGCACTCTCTTCCATCAGGTGCTTCTTCGAAGGGGGACTGTGCAGGCCTCTTGTTCACTTCACTCTTACTCTTATCTGAGGGTCGAAGCACACTGCCTCCTCTGAGAGGCTGCTAATATCAGATTCGCTGCTTGATGAGGATGATGATGGTGCAAATTAGAGCGATGGCCCACTGGCCTCAGACCCAGAGTCGCTCCTGTCATCCGGTGGTGGTTGCAACTGTGTTGCCAGCCTCAGGTCCCTAACATGACGGGGCACACCGTCAACCATTACTGCTGACTCACCACATCGATCACTCGGCCTCATTTATATCTGTCAGTGCACAGGCTTCCCGGTGGCTTCACCCAGACAGGATCCTCTGGTGCATACGACCCCTGTCCTTCTTCATTGGCAACTTCTCTGTTGGGGTAGATTCCTTTTTCTCGGACTCGGTATTGGTATATTGCGTTTGCAGGCTCTGTTCCTGGAGAGACGCCATATTTCGGCGTGATGTTGTACCAATATAGGGCCTCTGAGATGGTGCATTGCTTTCTGCTCGCAATTCTTTTGATACTACGATAGCTCCTCTCAGTAATACCATTGCCAGATGGTACATAAGCACACCGCAGTCGCAGCTGCACTCCCCACTCCTTCAGGAACTGCCTGACCTGCTGGCTGCAGAAGGCTGGGTCATTGTTCGTCAGCACCTCTTCAGGCACGCCTCTTTCAAAGAACACAGATGACAGCTGGCGAATAATGGAGAAGGAGTCCTGGCGCCCGAGTGGTTTCCAGACTGCGAAGTGTGTAGGTTCACAATCAATGAGGGTGAGGAAGTGATTGCCACTGTAATGTGTGATATCCATGCCCACTCTCTGCCATGTGCCGCTCACTTCCAATTGCCCTTTTTTCCACTGTATCGGAGCCATGTCGATTGATTGACATGCCTCTCTACTTTCCACTGCTCTCTTGACATCTGCTCTTCTTAGTCTTGGGTCAACCATCTTGGCAAAATATATGTCCGCTTAACCCCTGGGTGTCCACATTGCTGATGAATCTCACTGATGCGATCCGCATCCATATTACACGTGACGGCTGCACATGGCTGTTGCAGCATGTCAGAACATCTCTGGGTATCAGCCAGTAGCCACCGTTGTGGTACTCATGTCAGCACATCTGCTCTGTTGCTTGCAGACCTGATCAATATTACATCTACGGTCAGGTTGTACTCTTTAATTGTATCGACCAGGGTGGTGAGCCGTCTTCGTATCAATATCTCACTCGCTGCCCGTTTAGTTAGCTGTGCTCTTCCAGTCAATGCATCGGTTATCCACTGATGAGTGTACACAGAGTCCGTGATAATATATAGTACTTTGGCTTGCCACTGAAGTGTCAGGATAACTCCTTTCAATGTGGCATCAAGTTCGGCCAGGTTTATGTGCCTAGAATCATTCTCTGGACAAAGCCAACAGGTGTCTTCGATAATACCATCATCAAGTACAAGGACAAGTCCAAGGGCTATTGATCTAGCATCCACCCAGACCATGAACTCGTTCCCATTAACACACCAGTTCCCTCGCACATTGGGGTCTGACAGGACCAGGAACCACATGTGCCATGCTTAGGCAGGAAATCCTAACCCATACTTGACTCCTCTATGTACACACAAGTTTGCTACTTTTATCTACTGTCAAAAACCATGGAATCTAATCTCTTTCTATCACATCCGATCTTGACTTTTACTCCCATTTTCATGCAGGATAATGCTTCCATTCACACAGCTGGCAATGTCAAGAGGTTCCTTGAAGAGCATGACATTCCGTGTTTGGATTGGCTACGCAATGATAAAATTTTAAATCTGGAAGAACTTTGGACAAAAATTAAACAAAAGTGGGATACCTTTTCACTGGAATATTATGCAGACTAATTCAAGAGAATGCCCCAAAATTTGCAGGATGTCAAATTTCAAAAGGGCTATGCTATTAAATAGTAACTAGTTCATTGTGTTCCGGTTGTATTTGTGTTGCATTAATGTTCTAAAGTTATATTTAAATAACAATGTTACATTGTGCAGAGTTTCCTTTTGGTTTCTCGATGTGAAGTTAATTTTTTTTAATTGACATGGACACTAGGATACTTCAATCAAAAGTCAAATATGAACAGGTAAAACTATAAAGGAATAAAAGGCGAATCAAATGATGTATAGGTTGTTTAAACAGTTACATACAATTTAGCTTAAATTTGCGTTTTTTTTTTTGAAAATGATAAGTGTGGACTTTCTTTTTGTATATCTATATAGATATATAAAAGTGACTTCGTTGGTTCTTTTTGAATATTTGGCCTACAGATTTGAAACTTGATATATGGGATATTTGGACCTTGGGAACACTTTCGCTTTGGTTTTTAGCCCATAAAAATAGCCGCTAAGGGATTAAAATAAAATTTTAAAAAACAGTTGATTTTGGCAAGAATAGATCAGTTAACTTCTGAGCATGCATTTTTAGCCTGAAGTCGCTTAATCTTTAGTTTTTTTTATTTTTCTGACAATAGCTCAGATGGTAACAACAAAAGTCGAAGCACTAAATAACAACTATGGCTGGAGTGCTGAATGTTTTGGTTTTGAATCCAGCTAATGGCACTGAAGTCATTTTTTTTTTTAACTTTTGAAATCATTACTATATATATATATATATTGGGTACAATATAATAATCAATAGAGAATTGACTCTACAATAATAAATATGAAATCTGCATAAATTAAGTGTATTTTACAATCAAGCAATGCTGGACGGCCTGTTAGTATATTATAATTCACCCATTAGGGGTTTTCAGACTAGCCTGTGCTCTTTTTTAGAGTCTGAGTGACAACAGGTCTCTCCAAATTTCCAGTGCTTTCCACTTCTCTCAATAATCATAGCAGATTACTTCATCTTATTGTAACAGCCACTTACCTTTGATCTCTCACTGATCGTGTTTGTTCTCATATTATTTTCTGACTAGTTTTCTGCATTTACTTATGTAGTTTATTGTTTTGTCTCTTTGTCTACAAAGTCTATATTTGCTGTTTTCTTGTCGATCTTAGGTTTGATATTGTTGATTCTAATCACATTATTTTGTGTGGCTGTTAGTAATAATTCAGTTTTCTGTTTAGGTCTCCTTTTCTTAGCTATGTTCAAGTGTTTCCGTCAGTCCCATCTTTTGTCATTCTTATGAATCCTCCGTGTAGCTGTTTTTCTTCCCATTTTCTTTTCTCGTCTTGTCTCTTGCCTGTCTATTCTCTGTTTTGTTCTTTTTTAAAGTGTCTCTTGCTTTTCTATGTTCTGCGTAATGTAATTATTTTGTGTGTGTGTGTGTGTGTGTGTGTGTGATTAAATTAATATTAGGAATTAAATTAAAAGTTTGATGCCTGAACGCTAGATATTTAAGACGATAAGAGGGATAAAATGTATCTATTCAATATAGAGTAAAGTAGCGACATATCTATGATTTTGAATTCCGTCACTGCAAAAACGGGAACCATCTTTACTAGCTTGAAAATTATTGCCATAAAATCACTGCATATATGTTCTAGGCTATTGACCTTATCTTAACTTATCTGAATCCGTTAATCATATCTTAACGACATGGTCTGAATATTTTAATGTGCATCAATACTGTTATCTAAATACTGGTTCGAAACACTTTCACTAATTCAAATTATTACAAAGAAACCGCCGCTTATGTTATCCAGGGTGCATTTCCGAACTTTAGTGGAAGGAGGTGAGGTCAACGAGTGAGATTTGAATCTTTTTGGGTACCGACATTCTTAGGAGGAAAGCACATGTATGTCATTTGCATAGTCTTCTATATTAACCAGTCCTCTTCCCTCATTTTTTCTATTCATGTGGAGTCGGTTAGCACCATGCCTTCGGTTTAGTGCATTATTCATAGTCATAACGTTCCTGATCTTCTGGTCGAGATGGCTCAGTTCTTCTCAGTTCTTAAGAAGTAGTCAACCACCTCAGCAAAAATAACCTTCTTAGTGACATGTAATATGGTTTCCGTTCTGCTAGATCTACAGTGGATGTGCTTACCTTTATTTCTTATAGGATTAGCGAAATTCTCAATGGAGACTTCCTTTCTAGGGAAATTTCTCTTGACATATCAAAGGCCTTTGATAGGGTATGGCATAAAGGTCCTCTTCACAAGATCTCCAGCTATGGTATAGCTGGAAATGTCTTCTCAATTATTAAATCATTTTTCTCTGATAGGTTCACAAAAGTAGTGGTTGATAGGCAGAAATCAGAAGCTCACAGTATTAATGCTGGAGTCCCTCAGGAGTCCATCCAGGGTCCAACTCTCTTCCTGATCTGGATTAATGATCACATCCTTATATCATTCGTATACATTTATGCTGACAACACTATTATCCATGGCAGCCGTAAACGACCAAGTTCTCTCTGATTCTCTCTCCTCTGATCATGAGCATGTAGTAAAATGGGGGGGAAAAGTGGCTGGTTACTTTTAATGCATCTAAAACGAAACTTCTATCTTTACATCATCAATGCTCTGATCCCCATCTGGCATCAATTGAAATGAATGGCTCTCGTCTTGGGAAGGCTCCATGTTTTGACAAGCTTCTGGGCTTGATCTTTACTCCTGATCTGAAATGGAACATGTACATCAAATCTGTTGCCAAGGTCGCTGAAAAAATGATGGGATCTTTCTATCGATCCAGTAGATATCTACCTGCTGATGCAATTCTCTACCTATATAAGAGTCAGGTGCGTCCAAGGATGGAGTATTGCTGTCACATCTGAGCAGGAGCTGCTAGGAAGACTTTACCTTGCCTTGACAGAGTTCAGAATAGACTTTGTAGCCTAGTGGGGGATGCCCTTTTCTCTTCCCTGCAACCTCTTTCTCACAGAAGAGACGTTGCAGGCCTGTTTCTGTTTTATTGTTATTTTCATGGAAAGTGCTCGTCTGAGCTCCAATCTATGGTCCCCTCCCACCAAAGATTCAGGAGAAACACTCGTTTGACTGAAAACACTATCAATAATTTCCCCTACTCTTTATCTGTGCCTAAACTTAAACAGATTCCATGAACAAAGTTTCTTTCTTAGAACTGCACACCTGTGGAAATCTCTTCCCTCTACTTGCTTTCCAACTGACTATAATATGGCCGTCTCCAAGTCCAATGTAAACAAGTTCTTGATGAGCTGTTCCCCCTTAAATAATCCAATTTACCAAATTTTCAATTCTAACGATTACTATTTTGTTATTTTGACCACTATACACTCTTTTACTCTTATCCTCGAGTGGCTTCTGGGCCTTGATAAGCGGTGATTCTATTGTAAAAAAACAACTCTGACTCTGTGTCACATCATGCACAGATAAGACCTAAACAAAGAAAAAAACCAAACTCCTATGTAAAATTTTATGAATTCTCTTTTAAATACCGTACAGTTAATCAAACAAGTATACAAAGACATTGTACGTTCATACACAGACATCATATGTTCATACACAGACATCATACGTTCATACACAGACATCATACGTTCATACACAGGCATCATATGTTCATACACAGGCATCATATGTTCATACACGGACATCATATGTTCATACACGGACATCATACATTCATACACACACATCATATGTTCATACACAAACATCATGTGTTCATACACAGACATCATGTGTTCATAGACAGACATCATGTGTTCATACACAGACATCATGTGTTCATACACAGATATTGCATGTTCATACACAGACATCATGTGTTGATACACAGACATTCATGCACAGACATCATATGTTCATACACGGACATCATGTGTTCATAGAAAGGCACCACATGTTCATACACAGGCATCATATGTTCATACACAGACATCACATGTTCATACACAGACATCACGTGTTCATACACAGACATCACGTGTTCATACACATACATCACGTGTTCATACACATACATCATATGTTCATACACATACATCATGTGTTCATATACAGACATAATATGTTCATACACAGACATCATATGTTCATACACAGACATCATGTGTTCATACACAGACATCACGTGTTCATACACAGACATCACGTGTTCATACACAGACATCACATGTTCATACACACACATCACATGTTCATACACACACACATCACATGTTCATATATTCTGATGCACATAACTATTGAGTAACCATGAGTACAAAATCGACTCAGCATCCCGATATTGATTCTATCAGGTTGACAAGAAAATTATTGCGGTTTTTAACTTATAAATTCACATGAACATATCTCGGCTCAAACAAAAATTTATTGATCAAAATAAGCACCATCAGAATGAACACACTTTTGCTAATGCAGCTGTTATTTTAGAAGAAAGATATACCAACAATTCTAGTCAGAGGAGAGATTGTAAGCTCAAGTTATTGCACGATAAAGTCATTCATATTTTCCATGTCTGTTAAGACGCTGACTGGATAGTTTATGCAATTGAGTACAGATGTACGAATGGCAGCAGCAGTGGCAACAGCAAATGACCGAGCCGTGTGCAAGGTGACGTCACAGCGAGGAAGAAAGAAAAAAAAGTTAATAAAAAAGAAAAACATGGCCCGAGAAGGACACAAATAGACGCATTACACACATGAGCTGAGAGTGACAAGGAAAAACATGCCCTAAATATGGCTGGACAAAGACAGAGTACACATGTTCAACATGGCAGAATCTTGTTAAGCACATTGCAGTATAAGAAGATTTTTGAACCAGAGACAGGGTGTTATTCTGGAAAGTACCTGTAAATAAATATCTGTTGTTTCAACTGAAAAAAAAAAACTGAGGTGAATTCTTTCCTTGTTTTTGTTTCCTTTGGACTGTCTGCATCCATTATGTGGGTCCTGAGTGTTGACATGTAACAACTACATTATAGTTTATATGGGTAAACATAGAGACCTGCAATAAATTGGTAGACTCAATAGCTAAAGCCAAATTTAGAGTGGCATCTTGCTAATTAGAGTTACATGCTCTAATGTAATGGCCCTGTTTTACAGCATTTATAGCAGAACATTTAGATCAGAGGTGATATTTTAAGCCACAAAAGTAAGAACACTATAGAGAAAATCGTAACTTACCTGAATAGCATGTGAGTGTGCTTTGTCGGGTTCAATCGCTTGACAAAAAAAGAAAATGGTGACTCACAGTTGCTTTTGTGCATGAGTAACGCAGATTCTCACTGTTTCTATGCAAATGAGATATATATACCAGGTGCATAAAAAGAGCCATGGAGAGAACAGGAGGTCGATTTAGAAGAAAGCATACTACGCAGACGGACATTTGCAAAAGATTGCTTAAGTTAATTAGAAAAACCGTGGGCGGAAAAGATCACACAACTTTATTGAAACTAAATTTCGAATATTAACAGGCGTGATGGCATCACTTTTAGTTGTAGCAAGGTCATTAATGGATGAAGTGACCGTGCCGTTGGATGTAATGATGATGATGATGATGATGATGATGGCAGTGATGATGTTAGCGGTGATTAAAGTAGAAGTACTATTTACAGTACCTGATAATACATAAAATAAGGATCGTTTCTAATGCCAAAGAGGGCGTTTAATTTTATAGACTTGTTTTCATATAGTTGTAGACAATAATGTGTTAATACCAGCTTCTTCAACTTGTGCACATCTGTACACACACTAATAAGAACAAGGTAAACGAACACACATACACAATGTAGTGACAAGACAATTTCAATATTTTTCCCAACTCCAATACAATTACAGATTCCATACTAAATTTCCGATTCCGATTCTTTATAAATCTCTAAATATTTTACTATTGCTTATTCCCGATTACCATAAAGACACACGTTAAATGTGCAGATATTTTCTCAAGCATAAAAATACACTTGGGGGGCGGTGATCTGTAGATTTTAGTTTGAGTGTTAATTTAAAATCAATAAATATTCAGTAGAGATTTAGAAGGCTGTCACAATGCGAAGAATGAAATATAGTCGTTTTTGGTAAGAGAAGACAAGAACAAGTGGCGATTTACAAATCAATAAGTACATACATATATTTTATATATACATATATTTATTCAGTTGTATTGGTAAAATGTCTTACTTGTTGTCTGCGACAAATTCCATTATTAAATTTGGAAAAATTCCCTTTTCAAATGGTAAGTATTCATTATTTCATTATTGCCACCAACAGGGGAAGATTTTGCTTTAAAAAATCTGATAAAAAAAGACAATTAACAGAATCGTTTTTGGCATTAGAAAATAGGCACAATTTTTTCCGATTCTGATACTTTCAAAAGTTCTGATTCCTGATTCTGATTAATCGTTCTAACGCTAACACAATGCCATGTTGTTAAACACTTGCACACACACACACTCACACCATGAACATTTTGAATTTTGACTAACTGTTGAACTTTTTATGAAACACGTGTTTGCAAAATGGACATTTACTAAAAGTAACCTTTACATTCTTATATCATGTACAAAAAATATTTTGTTATCAAATTTTCGTTTTTCTTAATTTATGTTTTAGATAGCACTTGCTACCTGGTGACCCTTCTATTATTTCAATGTTTCATTTTATTTTCAGTTTTATATGCATGCACGGCTATATATCCTCCCTTTTTTTCCTTTGTTAAAACAATAACTTTTAATACCTCAATTCATATTAAATGTTGGTGTGGTTCTTGGCCCTACCTAACCAAAGATGCTTCAAAATGTCCCCTACCAAGGCCAGGGACCACACTACAAGTCTAGTTCATATATGTGTAGAAAATAATGCGTTAATAAACGTGTCCTGCATATACTCATCATGCCTACCTTTTGCTATTTCATCTTTAACTCGCTGTCAATAGCCTGTAAATATTGGTCCAGATTATTATCGGGTTTTCTGCTTCGGAGTTAGAACAAAGCTGGCAAAACTTTGCTAGACATCTTTTTTTACTAGGGGTTCACTGCTTATAAAGGCCTGGAGGCCACTCTAGGATAAAGGTAAATCAGTGTTAGGTCGTCGTCGTCATCATCATCACCACCACCACCACCACACAGTCCTTCAGAAACAATGAGGATACTAAAAAGAGTTCTCGGTTGGTTTCAATAAATAGCAGGGCAATGTTGACAGCTGGCTTGGCTGCTCCATACCCAGCGTTACAATCTTCAAAGGAAGAAAATTAAAAAAAAAAAAAAAAGAAAAAGATGAGTAGTCAGGGTCTCAGTACCTTAGTTGTGCCCTTGGTAATGTTTTTGTTCTGACCTGGACTTTATCTTTACCTCTATTTCTGCCTTTCCTTTTGGTCTGCTGCTAGGTTTTCCCAATTTTTTGCTTTCATATTCATTATCTCTTAGTGACGCTTTATCACATCCTTGTAGCGGAGTTTCTGCCCACCAATCTTTCTGTATTCATTTTCCAATTCTCTATGCAATAGTATTTTTGAGATGCGATTGTTTTCCATTCTGGCCACATGTCCAGTCCATCACAGTTGTGTGGTGGCGAGTATTGCTTCTATGCTATCCATGTTGGCCCTGTTGAATACTTCAACATTTGGTATAAGACTGTTCCATACGATTCAGGTAGATGGCAAGACAACACCGTGATGATCAGTAATGGTGGAACTTAGGTAGGATTTAATTATATACGAGGATGATTACATTAGACTTGAAAACAGCCATGTTATAGTCAACTAGGAAGCAGCCCTGCCGTATTGTATTCCATAGTCAGACAACTCTAAGAAATGTTGAATATTTGGCCAGTTACCCTGTGAAGAGAGGCATTTGATGGGTTGCACACATACAAATTAATTCCATTTAAGGAATGTAAGGCTTTCCACCATTGTCTGTTGAAATGCATAATTTGACCAGAAATATGTGAGAGGAATATCAGTCAAAGAAGTAGAACAATAGACAATAGAAAATATTAAACATTCCAGGATGAAAGAATGTTTATATAAATCGACAACAGAAAGCAAAACAGGACAAATAGAGAGTTGGTCACAGATTGAAGACAAGCTGCCAAAACCCTGCCATGTGTCTTCACTGATGTCACATCTGTCATACTAAAATTGAAAAGGCTATCATTGAAAATAAACAACATATTTTTATAACCCAGCTGTGTGTGTATTTATTTTGTATATATCATAGAAAGTGACAAAAGTTGATTTGAGAAATTATATAGGCTGAAAAGCACATTGAACGATTGACCATAGTGAATATGTAACAGAAACAAACTTTGTTCATGGAATTTTTTGTTTAGTTTTAGGCACTGATAAAAAGTGATGGAAATTGCTGACTATTGCAGTTGCTTGATGAGTATTCTAATTTTTTTTTTTTTTTTTTTTAAATGTCTTACAGGGTGGAACCATAGATTGAAGCTGAGTTGAACAGCTCCCATGAAGATAATGATAGAGCAAGGATAAACCCGCAACATCTTTTCTGTGAGACAGAAGTGACAAATTTTTTTTCCAAGTTCATGTTTATGTAAGGTATGTGACATACTTCTGTATGAGGGGGGAGGGGGGGTCTATGTAATTCATAGTTTCAATTTTGTTGAGTCTTCTAGCCATTAGCCTGGTTGATATGAAAGGAAATTGTGCTTTGTTGGGTTCAATCGCTTGACAAAAAAGCACATTGCAGTATAAGAAGATTTTTGAACCAGAGACAGGGTGTTATTCTGGAAAGTACCTGTAAATAAATATCTGTTGTTTCAACTGAAAAAAAAAACTGAGGTGAACAATAATACTATTCACGGATCAGTCAAGAAAAAAAAAAAAAAAAGCAAAGGTTTCAGCAGTTTTTCAATGATGAAAGTAACTTTAATAATAATAATGATGAAAGTAACTTCAATAATACTAATGATGAAAGTAACTTCAATAATAATAATGATGAACGTAACTTCAATAATACTATTCACAGATCAGTCAAGAAAAAAAAAAAAGCAAAGGTTTCAGCAGTTTTTCAATGATGAAAGTAACTTTAAAAAAAATAATCATAGTTAAACAGTAAATGTTTTTTTATAAAGCTTTATTAATAGATACAAGAATGAAAGAAATATATCAGAATGGAATCTATTACATAAAGAACAGTTGTCTCTGTGTACGTGTGTTTGTATGTCAAGTTAAAAGTCAAAAACTACAAAGCAAATACCCACAAAGTTGGTATACCCTTTCATAAAGCTTTATTCAAATAACGAAGAGATACAAGAATTAAAGAAATATATCTTTATATGGAGTGCAGTTGCATGTGTATGTGTGTTTGTATGCCAAGTTAAAAGTAAAAAACTACAAAGCAAAGATCTCCAAAGTTGGTATATTCTTTTATAAAGCTTTATTCAACTAACAAAGAGATACAAGAAAGAAATGAATATATTTTTTATATAAAGTGCAGTTGCATTTGTATGTGTGTTTGTATGGCAAGTTAAAAGTAAAAAAACTACAAAGCAAAGATCCTCAAAGGTTGTATATAGCATAGCATATAATAGAGCTTTATTAATCTAACAAGATACAAGAATGAAAGAAATATATTGAAATCGTAAAGTTCACTTAATATGTATTAGTCCACTAGATTTTTATTTTATACTTGTATTATGTTCTTGCAACAGTATGGTCAGGTGGGAATTTCTTATTGTATGATATTTCAGGAAAATATACTTCTTCAGGCATTCGTCAAACACATATTTGAAGAAAGGAAATTTTCCCATTATAATCATACACTAAAAAATTTGCATCTGACCATATTGACACAAAAATAACACACTCGAAATATAAAATATAAAAATACACATCTATATATATAAAAGCGAAAATGTATGTATGTATGTATGTATGTGTGTGTGTATGTTTGTGTGTCTGCTAAAAACTTTCGACAAACAACAAAAATTCACAAATTTGGTCTCATATGAAAGCCTCATCCTTTGCCCGACAAATATCGAAAAATTGGCCAAAAACATTAATTTTTTCACCCTGAAATAAATACTTTTCTACAGGGGGAGGTCAGCAAAAACTGTCCTCTCATGACGAAATCGGTTCTACGCATGCGTCAAACGACGTCATAACCTGATTTAGTTTAAATATTTGAAGAAATGACGCAATTTCATGTATGTCGTGTTAGCTCAGTTGGTTAGAGAATTAGGTCATAATCTAAACGTTTTGGGTTCAAATCGTGGTGTGAGATGTCTTCTTTTTTTTTTTGATTTTTTAAATTTTAATATTGAAGCAGGGCTATTTAAGCCATTTTTGACGTAACGTTCGTTTTTCTGTTTTTTTTTTTACTTCGCTTATTCTTAGGTTTTCATTAACACCCCTCAACCCCGACCAATCACACACACCCAAAAACACCCGGGTACCCACCGATTTTTTAAATTTTAATATTGAAACAGGCTTATTTTAGACATTTTTCACATGTTTTCTTTTTTGTTTTTATTTTTCAGAAGTTTTAACGTTCATTTTTCTGTTTTCTTTTTTGTTTTTCAGATTTTTACATTTAACATCGTTTGTTTGCCTTACGTTAGTTTTTTGTTTTGATAACCCCCCCCACACACCGCTTTATTTTTCAGATAAGTTTTAATGTTCGTTTTTCGTTTTTCTTTTTTACTTTGCTTATTCTTAGGTTTTCATTAACACCCCCCATCCCCACCCGACTACACACACGTCCAAACACTCAGGCAGCACCAGGTACCCCCCCCTGCTAGTCTATCGCTATATATATAAAAGGCAAAATGTGTGTGACCATTTCATGTATGTCTCGCAAAGGCTTCTTTACATTACGATCGCTTAGAACTGTTTATATAGCCCCTAGATAATAATATCTACGATTTGGGAACACGGGTCGCCTCTACATTTATTTACATCGACTTTTATGAGATTCACGCTATTTCGCTCTGCCCCCTGTTTGTCCTGCTTTTTAGTATAAATAAAGTGAAACTGAATTCAAACCGTGCGGTTCTCGGCATCGTGCCGGGAAACATCCAGAAGCAATCAGCTTTGATCAATGTGGGGAGAAACTCCTCTTATATCAGACAATTTCTATTCAATCTGGACAATGGGGAGCTGGTTTCCCCCTACCCAACATCTGTTGGGAGAAAAAAACAGTCAAATTTGGGTTAGTAAAAGTTAACTGCGTGACTTCTTTTTGACCTCATTAATTAGGTCAAATAGAAGCAGCAGAGTTAACTTTTATTGCGGGCCACCTGTTTTTAACAAATTCAAATATGTTTCCCTGGCATGTCGCCGTGGCCTAGTGGTAAACGTCGCACGTTTTTTTTTTTCACACTTTCATTTCCAACTTTGCCTCAAGGGTTCGGATTCGATCCTCATACTCACCTACCAAAACTTTTTATTTTTATTTTAAGCCCCACCCACTCCCGGAGTTTTGATTTACTCAAAACCACACACACCTCAAAACAGTCGGGCATTGCTGGGTACCCCCCCCCGCTAGTCTATATATATAAAAGCGAAAATGTATGTATGTATGTTTGTGCTAAAATCTTTCGACAGACACAACAAAAATTCACAAACTCAATATCATATCGAAGCTCGATCCTTCGCTCAAAATTCCTTTAATATATATGTGTGTATGTCTAGTTCTTTTTCATTGGTTAGAGGAACGGCTGGTTGTAATCGTTTTTACAGTCTCAGTTGTGCGAATCTCTTCTTTAATTTCCAGGTCGTTTTTGGGTGTGATTTCTTGGTTTTCTTCCTGAAATAAAAGAAATATTCACTCTTTTAACAGTATTTGTAAAGAATTTTTCTTTAACATAGTTTTCTATCTTAAAGTTCGTTTGACATGTTTTTTCATACTATATTCTACTACCCACAAAATTTATGGATTTTGAATTCCTTTCAAATAGTCATCCATATTTACTTTTTTTTTTTTTTTTTTTTTACACAGTGATCACCACTTATCAAGGCCCGGAAGCCACTCAGGGATAAGGGTTATTGCAAGTACATTACCTTAGTGTGGAGATTTGATGAAGTGTTTACTTAAGGAGGCGGTTCATTAGGAATTTGTTAACATTGGACTTGAAGACATCCAAGTTGTAGTCCGGAGGGAAGCAGGCAGACGGAACAGAGTTCCACAGGCGTGCAGTTCTAAGAAAGAAGCTTTGTTCATGGAATCCGTGTTTTGATTTAGGCACAGATATAGAGTGGGGGAAATTTTTCACAGTGGATTCAGCTAGACGGGTGTTTTTCATGAAAGATTGGCGAGGGGGGACCAGAGATTGGAGTTCAGACGAGCATCTACTATGGAAATAACGATAAAACAAGGATAGGCTCGCAACGTCTCTTCTGTGGGAGAGAGGTTGCAGGGAAGAGAAAAGGGCATCCCCCACTAAGCCACGAAGTCTATTTTGTGCTCTGTCAAGGCAGGATAGGCTGTTTTTAGCAGCTCCTGCCCAGATATGGCAACAGTATTCCATCCTTGGACGTACTTGGCTTTTATATAGATAGAGAATTGCATCAGTAGTGAGATATCTTCTGGAGCGGTAGAAGGATCCCACCATCTTTCCAGCGACCTTGGCAACAGACTTGATGTACGTGTTCCATTTCAGATCAGGAGTAAAGGTCACACCCAGAAGCTTGTCAAAACACGGGGCCTCACCCTGACGAGAGCCATCCATCACAATTGATGCCAGCTGGGGATCAGAGTGTTGATGATGTAAGGATAGGAGTTTGGTTTTGGATGCATTAAAGGTAATCAGCCACATCTTCCCCCACTGAACCACGCGCTCGAGATCCGAGGAGAGAGAATCAGAGAGAACTTTGTCATTTACAGCCTTTGATGTGTTGCCGTAGATGGTCGTGTCATCAGCATAGATGTCAACGAATGATTTAAGTATGTGTTTAGGGAGGTCATTAATGTAGATCAGGAAGAGAGTTGGGCCCAGGATTGACCCCTGAGGAACTCCAGCATTTATATTGCAGGCCTCCGATTTTTGTCCATCTACCACTACTCTTATGAGCCTATCGGAGAGAAAATATTTAATGATTGAGAAAACATTTCCAGTTATACCGTAGCTGGAAATCTTGTGAAGTAGACCTCATGCCATACCTTGTCGAAGGCCTTTGATATGTCGAGAGCAATTGCCCTAGAAAGGAAGCCTTTGTCAAGAGATTCACTAATCCTGTGGGATATAACCGTCAGCACATCTGTGGTAGATCTTGCAGAGCGGAAACCATATTGTGTGTCACTAAGAAGGTTATTCCTGCTGAGGTGGTTGACTATTTCTCTATTTAATATGGATTCTAGCAACTTACTCATAACACACAGGAGACTTATAGGTCTGTATTGAGAGAGAGATGACTTATCACCTGAATTCTTAAATACAGGGCAAACTGATGAGGTCTTCCAGGGAGTCGGAAAGCACTTCTCCTTAAGGCAGCGCTTAAATAGTTTCGTAAGTATGGGAGCAAGTTCTGGTTGAAGCTTTTTTAACACTATAATTGGGATGCCATCAGGGCCAGTTGCTTTACTGGAATCTAGGTTCTTTATTAGCTTGGCGACCTCATGCATGGATATTTGTATGTTACCTAGCTTGTTCTGTGTTATAGGAGGAAATATGGGGAGTTGATGGCCTTCGTCGCATAGGGTAGAATTAGCTGCAAAGTTCTTTGCAAATAGTTTGGCCTTGTCTGACGCTGACGAGATGACCTCTGGTCCATTGATAATGGTTGGGATAGAACGCACACTTCTGTTCAGGATCCTATTTGTTATTTGCCAAAACTGGTGGGATCCAAGCCGCTGATCAGCTACCTTGGATTTAACAGACTGGGCATATAGCTCTCTTGCATTTTTTATTACTCTTTTACAGTGGTTGCTGGTAGACCTGAAAGCAGCTTAAGTCTCAGTGCATCTATTACGTTGGTAGTTATGGAAAAAGTGATTTCTGTGCGCGATAGCAGCAGCACATTCTGGGGAGAACCATGGCTGGCTGTTAGGTTTTTGTTGGAATTTTTTAGATGGTATGAATTGGTCTATGCCTACAATTAACCATTCGGTCAGATCTGATACTATAGAGGACACATCCTTTTTAAACATGGAGTGCAGAGGTAAATCAGATATGAATGTACGGAAGCTATCCCAGTCAGCCATAGAGTATCGGTATACAGTACGGTGGAGGGGTACGTCTGGGGGCTTCTTACATTTCGTTTTTATCTTAACTGATACGACAGAGTGATCGGAGGATCCTAGAGGAGAATGAACGGAACATGAACATAGCTCAGGGGAAGTTGAGAGAAAAAGGTCTAAGAGGCTTGCATATTGACCGGGTGTATCGGGCACATGGGTGGGTTTGCGAACAATCTGAGTGAGGTCATAAGCAATGGCAAAATCATGACAAAAGCTCCCCTCATTGTCTGTCTTATTTGAATGGGTCCGCCATTCCACGTTATGGACGTTGAAGTCACCACATATGTGGATGTTAGCCGAGGGATGTGAAGACAGTATGTGGTCTATTTTCTCAGATATGCTCTTAAAGATAGTAACTCCGCTGTTGTGGGGCCTATAGAGGGCAAATATAAATGCAGTGGTGTTAGCAAGTGCAATCCTGAAGCACATATAGGGTAAATTAGGATCTTCTCTAGAGATATCCCTGCCACACGGGAAGCCATCCTTAATGTAGGCACATATTCCATGCCCATAATAAATTCAAATTTTACCAGCAAATTCCTCACTGTGTTACATACTTCATTTTCCTAAACTAAGCACTGTAAATGTGTGACGTTACTCACACCCCCTCCTCCAAGTAAAAGAAAGTAAAAATAAGCGGAAAAACTATAATAGAAAAGAGTTGTTCATGAAAGTACACAAAGGCAGCTGAAATAAGATTGTTAATCAAGGTGTGGCATATGACTGGAACTAGACATCAGACATAAAGGTTGTATATTTAAAGTTAGTTTACAGAGAGATTTGAGGGATGGTAGTGAATTTTGCGAGAGATTAAAACAGTCAGAAGCAATTTACCAATAGTCTTGAGTTTAGTTAATTTAAGAACAGTTTCCAGTTATTCCAGGAATAATAATGGTCCAAGGATCGATCCCTGAGGCATTCCCACATTAATGTTATGCTGCTTGGCTGTACGTCCATCAATGACAACCTGTATGCTTCTATTGTCTAAGAAGGATCTAATTATATTTAGTATACATCCAGTTATACCATACAATTTCATTTTCATTAGCAACCCTTTATGCCAGACTTTGTCAAAGGCCTTGGATATATCAAGGGGTACAACCCTGGCTTCACCTGTCTTATCCAGTATATGGTAAATGCATTCAGAGATGATTGTTATAATATCTGCAGTAGAATGACATTGCTTGAATCCATACTGTTTGTCAGAGAGAAGATTTGCTTTTGCAAAGTGGTGAACTAGCGTTTGATTAATTAAGATCTCAAAGATTTTAGTAAAAAGTGGGACTAATGGGGTGATAATTGAGAGGGTCTGTTCTTTCACCAGAACTTTTTTTTTTTTTTTTTTTTTTACACAGTGATCACCACTTATCAAGGCCCGGAAGCCACTCAGGGATAAGGGTTATTGTAAGTACATCACGTTAGTGAGGAGATTTTATGAAGTGTTTAATAAGGGGGGCGGTTCATTAGGAATTTGTTAACATTAGACTTGAAGACATCCAAGTTGTAGTCCGGAGGGAAGCAGGCAGATGGAACAGAGTTCCACAGGCGTGCAGTTCTAAGAAAGAAGCTTTGCTCATGAAATCCGCGTTTTGATTTAGGCACAGATATAGAGTGGGGGAAATTTTTCACAGTGGATTCAGCTAGACGGGTGTTTTTCGTGAAAGATTGGCGAGGGGGGACCAGGGATTGGAGTTCAGACGAGCACCTGCCATGAAAATAACGATAAAACAAGGATAGGCTCGCAACGTCTCTTCTGTGGGAGAGGGGTTGCAGGGTAGAGAAAAGGGCATCCCCCACTAAACCACGAAGTCTATTTTGTACTCTGTCAAGGCATGATAGGCTGTTTTTGGCAGCTCCTGCCCAGATATGGCAACAGTATTCCATCCTTGGCCGTACTTGGCTTTTATATAGATAGAGAATTGCATCAGTAGTGAGATATCTTCTGGAGCGGTAGAAGGATCCCACCATCTTTCCAGCGACCTTGGCAACAGACTTGATGTACGTGTTCCATTTCAGATCAGGAGTAAAGGTCAAACCCAGAAGCTTGTCAAAACACGGGGCCTCACCCAGACGAGAGCCATCCATCACAATTGATGCCAGCTGGGGATCAGAGCGTTGATGATGTAAGGATAGGAGTTTGGTTTTGGATGCATTAAAGGTAACTAGCCACATCTTCCCCCACTGAACCACGCGCTCGAGATCAGAGGAGAGAGAATCCGAGAGAACTTCGTCATTTACAGCCTTTGATGTGTTGCCGTAGATGGTCGTGTCATCAGCATAGATGTCAACGAATGATTTAAGTATGTGTCTAGGGAGGTCATTGATGTAGATCAGGAAGAGAGTTGGGCCCAGGATTGACCCCTGAGGGACTCCAGCATTTATATTGCAGGCCTCCGATTTTTGTCCATCTACCACTACTCTTATGAGCCTATCAGAGAGAAATGATTTAATGATTGAGAAAACATTTCCAGTTATACCATAGCTGGAAATCTTGTGAAGTAGACCCTTATGCCATACTTTGTCAAAGGCCTTTGATATGTCGAGAGCAATTGCCCTAGAAAGGAAGCCTTTGTCAAGAGATTCACTAATCCTGTGGGATATAACCGTCAGCACATCTGCGGTAGATCTTGCAGAGCGGAAACCATATTGTGTGTCACTAAGAAGGTTATTCCTGCTGAGGTGGTTTACTATTTCTCTATTTAATATTGATTCCAGTAACTTACTCATAACACAGAGAAGACTTATTGGTCTGTATTGAGAGGGAGATGACTTATCACCTGAATTCTTAAATACAGGGCAAACTGAGGAGGTCTTCCAGGGGGTCGGAAAGCACTTCTCCTTAAGGCAGCACTTAAATAGTTTCGTAAGTATGGGAGCAAGTTCTGGTTGAAGCTTTTTTAACACTATAATTGGGATGCCATCAGGGCCAGTTGCTTTACTGGAATCTAGGTTTTTTATTAGCTTGGCGACCTCATGCACGGATATTTGTATGTTACCTAGCTTGTTCTGTGTTATAGGAGGAAATATGGGGAGTTGATGGCCTTCGTCGCATAGGGTAGAATTAGCTGCAAACTAACTCTTGTACACTGGTACCACAGAGGCCATCTTCCAGCTATTAGGGAAGCAAGATTCAGCAAGGCATTTATTGTAGAGTTTGGAAAGTATGGGAGCTAGCTCGGCTGAACGTTTCTTAATTAGTATAGCAGGGATGAGATCAGGCCCACACGTTTTTTTATGATATCACAGACATGAGAAGGGGTGATTTTTACATCATCTAATGTGGCTTCAGTCTGCATAGGGAAATTTGGCATAGAGTTGTTTGTTGGCTCTAAGGTGGAGTTGGAGGCGAATTGCCAGTCAAGCAGTTCCACCTTCTCCATTGATGTGCATGCAACCTTCTGGCTGTTGCTCAGTGAAGGAATTAGTGATTACCCTTTATTCACTACATTATTAGAGATTTTTCAGAAATCACAAGTTCCTATCTTTTGTGATTCAATGCGTTCCCTGATTATTTCAGCATGTTTTCTTTTTGGCTGTTGCTGTTTCTCTCTTACAATGATTTCTAGCAGCTACAAATTTTTGCCTATTTGTATTTGACTTATGATGTACAAACCAGCAGAATGCATGCCATCTTTGTGCAATGGCAGCTGCACAATCTGCAATGAACCATGTGGGTAAGTGGGGCTTGCTATAATACTTCCGTCTGGGGACATGTGCTTCAATGCCCGCTTTGCACCATTCAGTTGTCTCATTGGCACACTGTTCAGCAAGAAAAGAGAAGATATGTGTCAATGGGGCATCTCGGATGTGTTCTCTAATGGCTTCCCAGTCAGCCCTGTTGTAGTAGCTTGTTGTTTTGAGCAATGGTTCCTCACCTTGAGGTTGGGATTTAAATGCGATGTCAACTGATACCACAATGATTCATATCATTAATTTAATTTTAATTTGTTTCGTTTATTCATTTTTTATTCACATCATTCATTCACTTTTACTTCAATTTTCATTCAGACAAGTTTTTGTCTCTGTTATGTTGAGGCTCTTTTTACCAGAATTTTGTACTTTTAATGAATCACCTCTTCAATTTCCAAGTGGACTGTGGGCATTAGTCACACAATCCTCAGGTACTGTGGTGAAAAATAGGTCTAGAAGTGAAGCCTGCTGAGGTTCACGATCTGGTAGACAGGTTGGGAATATTACTGTCTGTGTGAGGGAATGGGCTATAGAGAAGCTATAAGTAGAACGTCCAGCTGCATCTGTGTAAACTGAGAAACCAAGCCAATTTTTATGGTGGACATTAAAATCACCAAACACATGTATTTGGGCATTACTATCTAAGGAGAGTGCTGTATCTATAATATCAAAGACATGATCGATTAGGGTACAATCCTGACTTGAGAGGGAATGGTAGAGAAAATATAAGTAACTAACGCAGTGATGAAATGTTAGTTGAAAGCATATAAAAGCCTGGTCATAAGATTTTTCTTTCTAGTTAAAGGAATGGTGTTAGGGGTATAGACTCCAAGCCCGTGCATATATCTATTCGAATCCTTATGGCCAAGTGGGATGTATCCTGTCATGTTAAAGTAATTAGAGAGGATTGAAGAGTGTAAGTTTGTTTAACTTAGTGCTAAGATATCCAGGGAGTTTACTAAAAGGTAAGACTCTACATAATCTAGATTACCTCTAAGCCCATAGATGTTTGTGAAAGCAGTCCTCAAGGGTGAAGGGGAATTGGTTTTGTTTGGGTGGTTGTCTGGTTTTATTGTGATATTTGTTTGGGTTGTCATTTCATTACATTTTAGGTTAATGTAAGGTTAGAGGGAGAGCGTTGAGCAAAGTCGGCCAAGTATACACACAGTGATCCATTAGCTGAGTCCTGTCTAGAAAGTTGTGGCCTCATGAAAGCCCACCAGAGATAGCAGCAGGGTCCCTTTCCATGCATGACATGGCAATACAACTATCCTGATATTATACAACTGATGATAGAGCAGCCACTCTAAGTACTACTAAAGAGTTAGTCAGAAACAGCAGCCAGGCAAACTGTCAATCAGGTACGTTAAAATACAAACGGCTTTAATTGCTTACAGTATTTCATTTTCTACTTTGTTTAAATTCGCTTTTGTCCCCACTTTGCAAAGCTAACAAGTTTTAATAACATAAAATATTTCCATTCATATAATTCATTTGTTTTACTACAATTTTCATTCATATCATTCATTCAGTTTTCATTCAATTTTTTCCATATCATTCCTTCAGTTTTCATTCATATCATTATTAATATCATTTATTCAATTTTTATTTATATCATCAAATCAATTTAATTTAATTTTTACTCATACAATTTATTACATTTTTATTCATATAATTAGTTCAATTTTTATTCATATGATTCATTAAATTTTATTCATAAGATTCATATTGATCAGTTTTTTCATATAATTTATTCAGTTGAATTCAATTTTCATTCATACCATTTACTTATTATTTTTTATATAACTCTTTCAATTTTTATTCATATTCATTCAATTATCATTTCTTACTTCATTCAGTTTCATTCAATTTTTTTTCATATTATCCATTCAGTTTTTTTAATTTTTCATTCATATCATTTATTCACCTTTATTCATATTATTCCTTTAGTTTTTTTTTATATATATTATTCTTTCAGTTTTCATTCATTAAATTTCTAATCACATAATTCAGTCAATTTTCATACATATTTCATTTTCCAATTTTTATTCATATCATTTATTCTAGTTTTATTTACATTATTCGTTCAACTTTCATTCATATCATTAATTTAATTTTAATTTGTTTCTTTTATTCATTTTTTATTCACATCATTCATTCACTTTTACTTCAATTTTCATTCATACAAGTTTTTGCCTCTGTTATGTTGAGGCTCTTTTTACCAGAATTTTGTACTTTTAATGAATCACCTGTTCAGTTTCTGGTTCTTGTTTGGGTGTTTTTCCTTTTTTGGGGGTAGCTCGTTTCTGGTTCCCTTTTGGTGTTGTTTCCGGTTCTTTTTCCTGAAATGAAAAAAAAATTAATTCTTTTGATGAAAAACTTTTCTTTAACATAGGCAGTTTATTTTAAAGTTCATTTGACACACATTCTTTTTTTTTAATACCATGTTAGACACAAAAAGTCATATTCTATTGTCCCCCAGATTTGTGGATTTAAAACTCCTTTAAAGTAATCTTTCCATATTTACTTTCACATAATAAATTCAAATATCATCAGCAAGTTCCACACCGTGTCACATACTTTTTTTTCCCAAATTAAATAATGTAAATGTGTGATGTCATTCACGTTCATGCCCAAGTCTAAGGAAGTAAAAAAAGGTAAACTATAAGAAAAAAAGAGGAAATAAGTTTATCAGCAGAACAAAGGTTATAGAAAGCAGACTTAATAGAAAGACAATTAACAGAAAGTTATTCACAAAGACAGCTGAAATAGGATTGTTAATCAAGGTATGTCAGGTCACTGGGACTAAAGATCAGAAATACAGGGCATATATTAAGGGTTAATTTACAGACAGTTTTAAGAGTGGCAGTGAATTTTGCAACAGTTTAAGATAAGGAAGCTTAACAGACAGTCTTGAGTTTGCAAAAGTTAAGAATAGTTTCAAGTTCAGCACAGTTGAATGCAGTTTGTAGTTGGAATCACATTAACATGAGCTGACATCAAATTATGTAAATGTGGACATTTGTGTGTAGAGGGTTATTTCACAGGATGGTATCACACATGCACCTAGAGACCAACTGATATACACAGAAAGTTTTTTGTTAATCTTGAATTTTCACTTTTTTTAGTTGTTTAATTTTTATTTTTAATTATGAAATTATGCGCACACCCTTCACAGCCATCAATGTAAGGGACAATCATACGGCCAGATGAGAAGATATAAATAAAGACTATTGAAAGAATTATATAGTTGGTCGAGCGGAAAAAGTAAGTTATTCATTTGTCTGTGTATCTATCAGTTTATTTAATTATTGGTGTATCTGTACATTTATCAATTTATTTGTTTATTGATCTATCTATCGATCTATATATCTACTTATCTATCTAACTAGCAGAGTAAACAAGAAAAATGTACTATGTTTTGATAAGTGTATCAACCTATGGACTGGTCAAGTTTGCACTGGAGGGTCTGAACAGCTGACCAGAAAGACATGTTGTCTGTCATGTGATCTGTTTTACCGAGCAAAGTGTGAAGCTGGATTGAAGACATTGAAGAGAGAGGATGATCTGAAAAAGGGGTCTCCTCACAAGAGGGAAGAGTCTCAGACGTATAAGAACTAACCAACCAAGCAAAGATCGTCGATCACTCCTCTGTTATGACGGCTACTGGGGAGAAATAAAAGAATATAAAAATACACAGCATATTCGTCTGTCTTGAAACGTCTTGGTTTACACAAAATCCAACTCCCCAAGATTGGTTGAAGAATTCGTAGAGAACCAATAGCAGAAACAAGTGCGTCATCAAACCTATATGTTATGTAATTGTCTGACACCCATACACACATCAACACCGTTACAGATATATGTAGATAAGACAACATATAGTCCAAGTAGTGTAGAACCTGACAGACATTTTAGTGACACACATATACACTTAAACACACGACGATGAAACATAATGCAAATGCATATATATATATATATATATATATATATATATATATATATACAAGTATAATTACCAAGAAAAGTATATACAGGTAATATATAAACACTCCTGCTATATAACATGTTTGTCATTTTGGTACACAACCACAAGGTAACATCCAGCAAGTTGGTACTGACAACAATACAACAGGGATAGATGATTGTTTTCAAGAAGACAAGCACACACCCTTGTGGTGACTTAACTGGAACTAATTGCTACAAACGCTAAAATACAAACAATTTTAATTGCTTATGCTCCTTCATTCTTAAATTCAAAAAGAAAATTAACTTTCATTCCCACATTTCAAATCTAACAAGTTTTAATGTAAAAGTATTCAAGTAAAATTTTTCATTTCATAAAATTACTTAAGTTTTTCTGCAATTTTTATTCATTTGTTTTACAACAATTTTCAATAACATCCATTCAGTTTTCATTAAATCTTTATTCATATTATGCATTCAGTTTCCATTCAATCTTTATTCATATTATCCATTCAGTTTTCATTCAATCTTTATTCATATTATCCATTCAGTTTTCATTCAATCTTTATTCATATTATCCATTCAGTTTTCATTCAATCTTTATTTATATTATCCATTCAGTTTTCATTAAATCTTTATTCATATTATCCATTCAGTTTTCATTAAATCTTTATTCATATTATCCATTCAGTTTTCATTTAATCTTTATTCATATTATCCATTCAGTTTTAATTCAATCTTTATTTATATTATCCATTCAATCTTTATTCATATTATCCATTCAGTTTTCATTCAATCTTTATTCATATTATCCATTCAGTTTTCATTAAATCTTTATTCATATTATCCATTCAGTTTTCATTAAATCTTTATTCATATAATCCATTCAGTTTTCATTCAATCTTTATTTATATTATCCATTCAGTTTTCATTAAATCTTTATTCATATTATGCATTCAGTTTTCATTAAATCTTTATTCATATTATCCATTCAGTTTTCATTCAATCTTTATTCATATTATCCATTCAGTTTTCATTAAATCTTTATTTATATTATCCATTCAGTTTTCATTTAATCTTTATTCATATTATCCATTCAGTTTTCATTAAATCTTTATTTATATTATCCATTCAGATGTCATTAAATCTTTATTTATATTATCCATTCAGTTTTCATTAAATCTTTATTCATATTATCCATTCAGTTTTCATTAAATCTTTATTTATATTATCCATTCAGTTTTCATTTAATCTTTATTCATATTATCCATTCAGTTTTCCTTAAATCTTTATTCATATTATCCATTCAGTTTTCATTAAATCTTTATTCATATTATCCATTCAGTTTTCATTAAATCTTTATTCATATTATCCATTCAGTTTTCATTAAATCTTTATTTATATTATCCATTCAGTTTTCATTAAATCTTTATTCATATTATCCATTCAGTTTTCATTAAATCTTTATTCATATTATCCATTCAGTTTTCATTAAATCTTTATTTATATTATCCATTCAGTTTTCATTTAATCTTTATTCATATTATCCATTCAGTTTTCATTAAATCTTTATTTATATTATCCATTCAGTTTTCATTAAATCTTTATTCATATTATCCATTCAGTTTTCATTAAATCTTTATTCATATTATCCATTCAGTTTTCATTAAATCTTTATTCATATTATCCATTCAGTTTTCATTCAATCTTTATTCATATTATCCATTCAGTTTTCATTCAATCTTTATTCATATTATCCATTCAGTTTTCATTAAATCTTTATTCATATTATCCATTCAGTTTTCATTAAATCTTTATTCATATTATCCATTCAGTTTTCATTAAATCTTAATTCATATTATCCATTCAGTTTTCATTAAATCTTTATTTATATTATCCATTCAGTTTTAATTTAATCTTTATTCATATTATCCATTCAGTTTTCATTCAATCTTTATTCATATTATCCATTCAGTTTTCATTTAATATTTATTCATATTATCCATTCAGTTTTCATTAAATCTTTATTCATATTATCCATTCAGTTTTTATTAAATCTTTATTCATATTATCCATTCAGTTTTCATTAAATCTTTATTTATATTATCCATTCAGTTTTTATTAAATCTTTATTCATATTATCCATTCAGTTTTCATTCAATCTTTATTCATATTATCCATTCAGTTTTCATTTAATATTTATTCATATTATCCATTCAGTTTTCATTAAATCTTTATTTATATTATCCATTCAGTTTTCATTTAATCTTTATTCATATTATCCATTCAGTTTTCATTAAATCTTTATTTATATTATCCATTCAGTTTTCATTTAATCTTTATTCATATTATCCATTCAGTTTTCATTAAATCTTTATTTATATTATCCATTCAGTTTTCATTAAATCTTTATTCATATTATCCATTCAGTTTTTATTAAATCTTTATTCATATTATCCATTCAGTTTTCATTAAATCTTTATTTATATTATCCATTCAGTTTTTATTAAATCTTTATTCATATTATCCATTCAGTTTTCATTAAATCTTTATTCATATTATCCATTCAGTTTTCATTCAATCTTTATTCATATTATCCATTCAGTTTTCATTTAATATTTATTCATATTATCAATTCAGTTTTCATTCAATATTTATTCAATTTTTATTGATGTCATTTATTCAATTTTTATTGATATGATTCATTAAATTATTATTGATATCATTGATTCAATTTTTATTGATATCATTCATTCAATTTTTATTGATGTCATTTATTTAATTGTTATTGATATCAGTCATTCAATTTTTAATGTATATCAGTCAGTAAATTTTTATTGATATCAATGATTTAATTTTTATTGATATAAATGATTCAATTTTTATTGATATTAATAATTCAATTTTTATTGATAATTATCTTCAATTTTTATTGATATTAATCATTCATTTTTTATTGATATTAATCATTCAATTTTTATTGATATCATTGATTCAATTTATATTGATATAATTTATTAAAATTGTTATTGATGTCATTTATTCAATTTTTATTGATGTCATTCATTCAATTTTTATTGATGTCATGTATTCAATTTTTATTGATGTTATTTATTCAATTTTTATTGATGTTATTTATTCAATTTTTATTGATGTCATTTATTAACTTTTTATTGATGTCATTTATTCAATTTTTATTGATGTCATTTATTCAATTTTTATTGATGTCATTTATTCACTTTTTATTGATGTCAGTGATTCAATTTTTATTGATGTTATTTATTCAATTTTTATTGATGAAATTTAATCATTTTTATTGATGTTATTTAATCAATTTTTATTGATGTCATTTATTCAATTTTTATTGATGTTATTTAATCAATTTTTATTGATGTCATTTATTCACTTTTTATTGATGTCATTTATTCAATTTTTATTGATGTAATTCATTCAATTTTTATTGATGTAATTTATTCAATTTTTATTGATGTCATTTTGTTCAATTTTTATTGATGTCATTTTGTTCAATTTTTATTGATGTCATTTATAAACATTTTATGTCATTGATTAAATTTTTATTGATATTATTGATTCAATTTTTATTGATGTTATTTATTCAATTTTTATTGATGTCATTTATTCACTTTTTATTGATGTCATTTATTCAATTTTTATTGATGTCATTTATTCAATTTTTATTGATGTCATTTATTCAATTTTTATTGATGTTATTTAATCAATTTTTATTGATGTCATTTATTCACTTTTTATTGATGTCATTTATTCAATTTTTATTGATGTAATTCATTCAATTTTTATTGATGTAATTTATTCAATTTTTATTGATGTCATTTTGTTCAATTTTTATTGATGTCATTTATAAACATTTTATGTCATTGATTAAATTTTTATTGATATTATTGATTCAATTTTTATTGATGTTATTTATTCAATTTTTATTGATGTTATTTTTTCAATTTTTTTTGATGTCATTTAATCAATTTTTATTGATGTTATTGATTCACTTTTTATTGATGTTATTTATTAACTTTTTATTGATATCATTCATTCAATTTTTATTGATATCATTTATTCAATTTTTATGAATGTCATTTATTCAATTTTTATTGATGTCATTTATTCAATTTTTATTGATGTCATTTATTCAATTTTTATTGATGTCATTTATTCAAATTTTATTGATGTTATTTATTCAATTTTTATGTATGTCATTTATTCAATTTTTATTGATGTTATTTATTCAATTTTTATTGATGTTATTTATTCAATTGTTATTGATGTTATTTATTCAATTTTTATTGATGTCATTTATTCAATTTTTATTGATGTCATTTATTCAATTTTTATTGATGTCATGTATTTACTTTTTATTGATGTTATTTATTCACTTTTTATTGATGTTATTTATTCAATTTTTATTGATGTTATTTATTCAATTTTTATTGATGTCATTTATTCAATTTTTATTGATGTCATTTATTCAATTTTTATTGATGTCATTTGTTCAATTTTTATTGATGTTATTTATTCAATTTTTATTGATGTTATTGATTAACTTTTTATTGATGTTATTTATTAACTTTTTTATTGATATCATTCATTCAATTTTTATTGATATCATTTATTCAATTTTTATGTATATCATTCATTCAATTTTTATTGATATCATTTATTCAATTTTTATTGATGTCATTTATTCAATTTTTATTGATGTTATTTATTCAATTTTTATTGCTATCATTTATTCAAATTTTATTGATGTTATTTATTAAATTTTTATTGATGTCATTTATTCAATTTTGATTGATGTTATTTATTCAATTTTTATTGATGTTATTTATTCAATTTTTATTGATGTTATTTATTCAATTTTTATTGATGTCATTTATTCAATTTTTATTGATGTTATTTATTCAATTTTGATTGATGTTATTTATTCAATTTTGATTGATGTTATTTATTCAATTTTTATTGATGTTATTTATTCAATTTTTATTGATGTCATTTATTCAATTTTTATTGATGTCATTTATTCAATTTTTATTGATGTCATTTATTCAATTTTTATTGATGTCATTTATTCAAATTTTATTGATATCATTTATTCAATTTTGATTGATGTCATTTATTCAATTTTTATTGATGTTATTTATTCAATTTTTATTGATGTCATTTATTCAATTTTTATTGATGTCATTTATTCAAATTTTATTCATGTTATTTATTCAATTTTTTATTGATGTCATTTATTCAAATTTTATTGATGTTATTTATACACTTTTTATTGATGTCATTTATTCAATTTTTATTGATGTTATTTATTCAATTTTTATTGATGTTATTTATTCAATTTTGATTGATGTCATTTATTCAAATTTTATTGATGTTATTTATTCAATTTTGATTGATGTTATTTATTCAATTTTTATTGATGTTATTTATTACATTTTGATTGATGTCATTTATTCAATTTTTATTGATGTTATTTATTCAATTTTTATTGATGTTATTTATTCAATTTTGATTGATGTCATTTATTCAAATTTTATTGATATCATTTATTCAATTTTGATTGATGTTATTTATTCAATTTTGATTGATGTTATTTATTCAATTTTGATTGATGTTATTTATTCAATTTTTATTGATGTTATTTATTCAATTTTTATTGATGTTATTTATTCAATTTTGATTGATGTCAATTATTCAAATTTTATTGATATCATTTATTCAATTTTGATTGATGTTATTTATTCAATTTTTATTGATGTTATTTATTCAATTTTTATTGATGTTATTTATTCAATTTTTATTGATGTTATTTATTCAATTTTTATTGATGTTATTTATTCAATTTTGATTGATGTCATTTATTCAAATTTTATTGATATCATTTATTCAATTTTGATTGATGTTATTTATTCAATTTTTATTGATGTTATTTATTCAATTTTGATTGATGTTATTTATTCAATTTTTATTGATGTTATTTATTCAATTTTTATTGATGTTATTTATTCAATTTTGATTGATGTCATTTATTCAAATTTTATTGATATCATTTATTCAATTTTGATTGATGTTATTTATTCAATTTTTATTGATGTTATTTATTCAATTTTTTTATGTTATTTATTCAATTTTTCTTGATGTTATTAATTTTTATTGATGTTATTTATTAAATTTTTTTATGTCATTTATTCAATTTTTTTATGTTATTTATTCAATTTTTTTATGTTATTTATTCAATTTTTATTGATGTTATTTATTCAATTTTTATTGATGTTATTTATTCAATTTTTATTGATGTTATTTATTCAATTTTTATTGATGTTATTTATTCAATTTTTATTGATGTTATTTATTCAATTTTGATTGATGTCATTTATTCAAATTTTATTGATATCATTTATTCAATTTTGATTGATGTTATTTATTCAATTTTTATTGATGTTATTTATTCAATTTTGATTGATGTTATTTATTCAATTTTTATTGATGTTATTTATTCAATTTTTATTGATGTTATTTATTCAATTTTGATTGATGTCATTTATTCAAATTTTATTGATATCATTTATTCAATTTTGATTGATGTTATTTATTCAATTTTTATTGATGTTATTTATTCAATTTTTTTATGTTATTTATTCAATTTTTCTTGATGTTATTAATTTTTATTGATGTTATTTATTCAATTTTTTTATGTCATTTATTCAATTTTTTTATGTTATTTATTCAATTTTTTTATGTTATTTATTCAATTTTTATTGATGTTATTATTCAATTTTTATTGATGTTATTTATTCAATTTTTTTATGTCATTTATTCAATTTTTTTATGTTATTTATTCAATTTTTATTGATGTTATTTATTCAATTTTTATTGATGTTATTTATTCAATTTTTATTGATGTTATTTATTCAATTTTTATTGATATCATTTATTCAATTTTTATTGATGTCATTTATTCAAATTTTATTGATATCATTTATTCAATTTTTATTGATGTAATTTATTCAAATTTAATTGATATAATTTATTCAATTTTGATTGATGTTATTTATTCAATTTTTATTGATGTTATTTATTCAATTTTTTTATGTTATTTATTCAATTTTTCTTGATGTTATTAATTTTTATTGATGTTATTTATTCAATTTTTTTATGTCATTTATTCAATTTTTTTATGTTATTTATTCAATTTTTTTATGTAATTTATTCAATTTTTATTGATGTTATTTATTCAATTTTTATTGATGTTATTTATTCAATTTTTTTATGTCATTTATTCAATTTTTTTATGTTATTTATTCAATTTTTATTGATGTTATTTATTCAATTTTTATTGATGTTATTTATTCAATTTTTTTATGTTATTTATTTAATTTTTATTGATGTTATTTATTCAATTTTTATTGATGTCATTTATTCAAATTTTATTGATATCATTTATTCAATTTTGATTGATGTTATTTATTCAATTTTTATTGATGTTATTTATTCAATTTTTATTGATGTTATTTATTCAATTTTTATTGATGTTATTTATTCAATTTTTATTGATGTTATTTATTCAATTTTGATTGATGTCATTTATTCAAATTTTATTGATATCATTTATTCAATTTTGATTGATGTTATTTATTCAATTTTTATTGATGTTATTTATTCAATTTTGATTGATGTTATTTATTCAATTTTTATTGATGTTATTTATTCAATTTTTATTGATGTTATTTATTCAATTTTGATTGATGTCATTTATTCAAATTTTATTGATATCATTTATTCAATTTTGATTGATGTTATTTATTCAATTTTTATTGATGTTATTTATTCAATTTTTTTATGTTATTTATTCAATTTTTCTTGATGTTATTAATTTTTATTGATGTTATTTATTCAATTTTTTTATGTCATTTATTCAATTTTTTTATGTTATTTATTCAATTTTTTTATGTTATTTATTCAATTTTTATTGATGTTATTATTCAATTTTTATTGATGTTATTTATTCAATTTTTTTATGTCATTTATTCAATTTTTTTATGTTATTTATTCAATTTTTATTGATGTTATTTATTCAATTTTTATTGATGTTATTTATTCAATTTTTATTGATGTTATTTATTCAATTTTTATTGATATCATTTATTCAATTTTTATTGATGTCATTTATTCAAATTTTATTGATATCATTTATTCAATTTTTATTGATGTAATTTATTCAAATTTAATTGATAAAATTTATTCAATTTTGATTGATGTTATTTATTCAATTTTTATTGATGTTATTTATTCAATTTTTTTATGTTATTTATTCAATTTTTCTTGATGTTATTAATTTTTATTGATGTTATTTATTCAATTTTTTTATGTCATTTATTCAATTTTTTTATGTTATTTATTCAATTTTTTTATGTAATTTATTCAATTTTTATTGATGTTATTTATTCAATTTTTATTGATGTTATTTATTCAATTTTTTTATGTCATTTATTCAATTTTTTTATGTTATTTATTCAATTTTTATTGATGTTATTTATTCAATTTTTATTGATGTTATTTATTCAATTTTTTTATGTTATTTATTTAATTTTTATTGATGTTATTTATTCAATTTTTATTGATGTCATTTATTCAAATTTTATTGATATCATTTATTCAATTTTGATTGATGTTATTTATTCAATTTTTATTGATGTTATTTATTCAATTTTTATTGATGTTATTTATTCAATTTTTATTGATGTTATTTATTCAATTTTTATTGATGTTATTTATTCAATTTTGATTGATGTCATTTATTCAAATTTTATTGATATCATTTATTCAATTTTGATTGATGTTATTTATTCAATTTTTATTGATGTTATTTATTCAATTTTGATTGATGTTATTTATTCAATTTTTATTGATGTTATTTATTCAATTTTTATTGATGTTATTTATTCAATTTTGATTGATGTCATTTATTCAAATTTTATTGATATCATTTATTCAATTTTGATTGATGTTATTTATTCAATTTTTATTGATGTTATTTATTCAATTTTTTTATGTTATTTATTCAATTTTTCTTGATGTTATTAATTTTTATTGATGTTATTTATTCAATTTTTTTATGTCATTTATTCAATTTTTTTATGTTATTTATTCAATTTTTTTATGTTATTTATTCAATTTTTATTGATGTTATTATTCAATTTTTATTGATGTTATTTATTCAATTTTTTTATGTCATTTATTCAATTTTTTTATGTTATTTATTCAATTTTTATTGATGTTATTTATTCAATTTTTATTGATGTTATTTATTCAATTTTTATTGATGTTATTTATTCAATTTTTATTGATATCATTTATTCAATTTTTATTGATGTCATTTATTCAAATTTTATTGATATCATTTATTCAATTTTTATTGATGTAATTTATTCAAATTTAATTGATATAATTTATTCAATTTTGATTGATGTTATTTATTCAATTTTTATTGATGTTATTTATTCAATTTTTTTATGTTATTTATTCAATTTTTCTTGATGTTATTAATTTTTATTGATGTTATTTATTCAATTTTTTTATGTCATTTATTCAATTTTTTTATGTTATTTATTCAATTTTTTTATGTAATTTATTCAATTTTTATTGATGTTATTTATTCAATTTTTATTGATGTTATTTATTCAATTTTTTTATGTCATTTATTCAATTTTTTTATGTTATTTATTCAATTTTTATTGATGTTATTTATTCAATTTTTATTGATGTTATTTATTCAATTTTTTTATGTTATTTATTTAATTTGTCTAGATGTTATTTACCTAATTTTTATTGATGTTTTTTTATGTTATTTATTCACTTTTTATTTATGTTATTTATTCAATTTTTTTATGTAATTTATTCAATTTTTCTTGATGTTATTTATTCAATTTTTATTGATGTTATTTATTAAATTTTTATTGATGTCATTTATTAAATTTTTATTGATGTTATTTATTCAATTTTTATTGATGTTATTCATTCAATTTTTATTGATATCATTTATTCAATTTTTATTGATGTCATTTATTCAATTTTTATTGATGTCATTCATTCAATTTTTATTGATGTCATTTATTCAAATTTTATTGATATCATTTATTCAATTTTTATTGAGGTCATTTATTCAATTTTTATTGATGTCATTTATTCAAATTTTATTCATGTTATTTATTCAATTTTTTATTGATGTCATTTATTCAAATTTTATTGATGTTATTTATACACTTTTTATTGATGTCATTTATTCAATTTTTATTGATGTTATTTATTCAATTTTTATTGATGTCATTTATTCAATTTTTATTGATACCATTATTTACTTTTTATTGATGTCATTCATTCAATTTTTATTGATGTCATTTATTCAATTTTATTGATGTCATTTATTCACTATTTATTGATGTCATTCATTCAATTTTTATTGATGTCATTTATTCAATTTTTATTGATGTCATTCATTCAATTTTTATTGATGTCATTCATTCAATTTTTATTGATGTCATTTATTCAATTTTTATTGATGTTATTTATTCCATTTTTATGTTATTTATTTTATTTTTTTATGTTATTTATTCAATTTTTATTGATGTTATTTATTCAATTTTTATTGATGTTATTTATTCAATTTTTATTGATGTCATTTATTCAATTTTTATTGATGTCATTTATTCAATTTTTATTGATGTCATTTATTCAAATTTTATTGATGTTATTTATTCAATTTTTATGTTATTTATTCAATTTTTTTATGTTATTTATTAAATTTTTATTGATGTTATTTATTCAATTTTTATTGATGTTATTTATTCAATTTTTTATGTTATTTAGTCAATTTTTTTATGTTATTTATTCAATTTTTATTGATGTTATTTACTCAATTTTTTATTGATGTTATTTATTAAAATTTTATTGATGTTAATTATTCAATTTTTTTATGTTATTTATTCAATTTTTTTATGTTATTTATTCAATTTTTTTATGTTATTTATTCAATTTTTATTGATGTTATTTATTCAATTTTTTATGTTATTTATTCAATTTCTTTATGTTATTTATTCAATTTTTATTGATGTTATTTATTCAATTTTTATTGATGTTATTTATTCAATTTTTTTATGTTATTTATTCAATTTTTATTGATGTTATTTATTCAATTTTTTATGTTATTTATTCAATTTTTTTATGTTATTTATTCAATTTTTATTGATGTTATTTATTCAATTTTTATTGATGTTATTTATTCAATTTTTTTATGTTATTTATTCAATTTTAATTGATGTTATTTATTCAATTTTTTATATTATTTATTCAATTTTTATTGATGTTATTTTTTCAATTTTTATTGATGTCATTCATTAAATTTTTATTGATATCATTTATTCAATTTTTATTGATGTTATTTATTCAATTTTTATTATGTCATTTATTCAATTATTATTGATGTTATTTATTCAATTTTTATTATGCCATTAATTCAATTTTTATTGATGTTATTTATTCAATTTTCATTGATGTCATTTATTAACTTTTTATTGATGTCATTTATTCAATTTTTATTGATGTCATTTATTTAATTTTTATTGATGTTATTTATTCAATTTTTATTGATGTCATTTATTCAATTTTTATTGATGTCATTTATTCAATTTTAAATGATGTCATTTATTCGATTTTTATTGATGTTATTTATTAAATTTTTATTGACGTCATTCATTCAATTTTTATTGATGTTATTTATTCAATTTTTATTGATGTTATTTATTCAATTTTGATTGATGTCATTTATTCAATTTTTATTGATGTTATTTATTCAATTTTTATGATGTCATTAATTCAATTTTTATTGATGTTATTTATTCAATTTTTATTGATGTCATTTATTCAATTTTTATTATGTCATTTATTCAATGTTTATTGATGTTATTTATTCAATTTTTATTGATGTCATTTAATCAAATTTTATTGATGTCATTTATTCAATTTTTATTGATGTTATTTATTCAATTTTTATTATGTCATTTATTTAATTTTTATTGATGTTATTTATTCAATTTTTATTGATGTCATTTATTTAATTTTTATTGATGTTATTTATTCAATTTTTATTGATGTCATTTATTCAAATTTTATTGATATCATTTATTCAATTTTGATTGATGTTATTTATTCAATTTTGATTGATGTTATTTATTCAATTTTTATAGATGTTATTTATTCAATTTTTATTGATGTTATTTATTCAATTTTTATTGATGTCATTTATTCAATTTTTATTGATGTTATTTATTCAATTTTTATTGATGTTATTTATTCAATTTTTATTGATGTCATTCATTCAATTTTTATTGATGTCATTTATTCAATTTTTATTGATGTTATTTATTCAATTTTTATTGATGTTATTTATTCAATTTTTATTGATGTTATTTATTCAATTTTGATTGATGTCATTTATTCAAATTTTATTGATGTTATTTATTAAATTTTGATTGATGTTATTTATTCAATTTTTATTGATGTTATTTATTACATTTTGATTGATGTCATTTATTCAAATTTTATTGATGTTATTTATTCAATTTTTATAGATTTTATTTATTCAATTTTTATTGATGTCATTCATTCAATTTTTATTGATATCATTTATTCAATTTTGATTGATGTTATTTATTCAATTTTGATTGATGTTATTTATTCAATTTTTATAGATGTTATTTATTCAATTTTTATTGATGTTATTTATTCAATTTTTATTGATGTCATTTATTCAATTTTTATTGATGTTATTTATTCAATTGTTATTGATGTTATTTATTCAATTTTTATTGATGTCATTCATTCAATTTTTATTGATGTCATTTATTCAATTTTTATTGATGTTATTTATTCAATTTTTATTGATGTTATTTATTCAATTTTTATTGATGTTATTTATTCAATTTTGATTGATGTCATTTATTCAAATTTTATTGATATCATTTATTCAATTTTGATTGATGTTATTTATTCAATTTTTATTGATGTTATTTATTCAATTTTGATTGATGTTATTTATTCAATTTTTATTGATGTTATTTATTCAATTTTTATTGATGTTATTTATTCAATTTTGATTGATGTCATTTATTCAAATTTTATTGATATCATTTATTCAATTTTGATTGATGTTATTTATTCAATTTTTATTGATGTTATTTATTCAATTTTTATTGATGTTATTTATTCAATTTTTTTATGTTATTTATTCAATTTTTCTTGATGTTATTAATTTTTATTGATGTTATTTATTCAATTTTTTTATGTCATTTATTCAATTTTTTTATGTTATTTATTCAATTTTTTTATGTTATTTATTCAATTTTTATTGATGTTATTTATTCAATTTTTATTGATGTTATTTATTCAATTTTTATTGATGTTATTTATTCAATTTTTATTGATGTTATTTATTCAATTTTGATTGATGTCATTTATTCAAATTTTATTGATATCATTTATTCAATTTTGATTGATGTCATTTATTCAAATTTTATTGATATCATTTATTCAATTTTTATTGATGTAATTTATTCAAATTTTATTGATATAATTTATTCAATTTTGATTGATGTTATTTATTCAATTTTTATTGATGTTATTTATTCAATTTTTTTATGTTATTTATTCAATTTTTCTTGATGTTATTAATTTTTATTGATGTTATTTATTCAATTTTTATAGATGTTATTTATTCAATTTTTATTGATGTTATTTATTCAATTTTTATTGATGTTATTTATTCAATTTTTATTGATGTCATTCATTCAATTTTTATTGATGTTATTTATTCAATTTTTATTGATGTTATTTATTCAATTTTTATTGATGTCATTTATTCAAATTTTATTGATGTTATTTATTCAAATTTTATTGATGTTATTTATTCAAATTTTATTGATGTTATTTATTCAATTTTTATTGATGTTATTTATTCAATTTTTATTGATGTTATTTATTCAATTTTTATTGATGTCATTCATTCAATTTTTATTGATGTTATTTATTCAATTTTTATTGATGTTATTTATTCAATTTTTATTGATGTTATTTATTCAATTTTTATTGATGTTATTTATTCAATTTTGATTGATGTCATTTATTCAAATTTTATTGATGTTATTTATTCAATTTTGATTGATGTTATTTATTCAATTTTTATTGATGTTATTTATTACATTTTGATTGATGTCATTTATTCAAATTTTATTGATGTTATTTATTCAATTTTTATAGATGTTATTTATTCAATTTTTATTGATGTCATTCATTCAATTTTTATTGATATCATTTATTCAATTTTGATTGATGTTATTTATTCAATTTTGATTGATGTTTTTTATTCAATTTTTATAGATGTTATTTATTCAATTTTTATTGATGTTATTTATTCAATTTTTATTGATGTCATTTATTCAATTTTTATTGATGTTATTTATTCAATTTTTATTGATGTTATTTATTCAATTTTTATTGATGTCATTCATTCAATTTTTATTGATGTCATTTATTCAATTTTTATTGATGTTATTTATTCAATTTTTATTGATGTTATTTATTCAATTTTTTTATGTAATTTATTCAATTTTTCTTGATGTTATTTATTCAATTTTTATTGATGTTATTTATTAAATTTTTATTGATGTCATTTATTAAATTTTTATTGATGTTATTTATTCAATTTTTATTGATGTTATTCATTCAATTTTTATTGATATCATTTATTCAATTTTTATTGATGTCATTTATTCAATTTTTATTGATGTCATTCATTCAATTTTTATTGATGTCATTTATTCAAATTTTATTGATATCATTTATTCAATTTTTATTGAGGTCATTTATTCAATTTTTATTGATGTCATTTATTCAAATTTTATTCATGTTATTTATTCAATTTTTTATTGATGTCATTTATTCAAATTTTATTGATGTTATTTATACACTTTTTATTGATGTCATTTATTCAATTTTTATTGATGTTATTTATTCAATTTTTATTGATGTCATTTATTCAATTTTTATTGATACCATTATTTACTTTTTATTGATGTCATTCATTCAATTTTTATTGATGTCATTTATTCAATTTTATTGATGTCATTTATTCACTATTTATTGATGTCATTCATTCAATTTTTATTGATGTCATTTATTCAATTTTTATTGATGTCATTCATTCAATTTTTATTGATGTCATTCATTCAATTTTTATTGATGTCATTTATTCAATTTTTATTGATGTTATTTATTCCATTATTATGTTATTTATTTTATTTTTTTATGTTATTTATTCAATTTTTATTGATGTTATTTATTCCATTTTTATTGATGTTATTTATTCAATTTTTATTGATGTCATTTATTCAATTTTTATTGATGTCATTTATTCAATTTTTATTGATGTCATTTATTCAAATTTTATTGATGTTATTTATTCAATTTTTATGTTATTTATTCAATTTTTTTATGTTATTTATTAAATTTTTATTGATGTTATTTATTCAATTTTTATTGATGTTATTTATTCAATTTTTTATGTTATTTAGTCAATTTTTTTATGTTATTTATTCAATTTTTATTGATGTTATTTACTCAATTTTTTATTGATGTTATTTATTAAAATTTTATTGATGTTAATTATTCAATTTTTTTATGTTATTTATTCAATTTTTTTATGTTATTTATTCAATTTTTTTATGTTATTTATTCAATTTTTATTGATGTTATTTATTCAATTTTTTATGTTATTTATTCAATTTCTTTATGTTATTTATTCAATTTTTATTGATGTTATTTATTCAATTTTTATTGATGTTATTTATTCAATTTTTTTATGTTATTTATTCAATTTTTATTGATGTTATTTATTCAATTTTTTATGTTATTTATTCAATTTTTTTATGTTATTTATTCAATTTTTATTGATGTTATTTATTCAATTTTTATTGATGTTATTTATTCAATTTTTTTATGTTATTTATTCAATTTTAATTGATGTTATTTATTCAATTTTTTATATTATTTATTCAATTTTTATTGATGTTATTTATTCAATTTTTATTGATGTTATTTATTCAATTTTTATTGATGTTATTTATTCAATTTTGATTGATGTCATTTATTCAAATTTTATTGATGTTATTTATTAAATTTTGATTGATGTTATTTATTCAATTTTTATTGATGTTATTTATTACATTTTGATTGATGTCATTTATTCAAATTTTATTGATGTTATTTATTCAATTTTTATAGATGTTATTTATTCAATTTTTATTGATGTCATTCATTCAATTTTTATTGATATCATTTATTCAATTTTGATTGATGTTATTTATTCAATTTTGATTGATGTTATTTATTCAATTTTTATAGATGTTATTTATTCAATTTTTATTGATGTTATTTATTCAATTTTTATTGATGTCATTTATTCAATTTTTATTGATGTTATTTATTCAATTTTTATTGATGTTATTTATTCAATTTTTATTGATGTCATTCATTCAATTTTTATTGATGTCATTTATTCAATTTTTATTGATGTTATTTATTCAATTTTTATTGATGTTATTTATTCAATTTTTATTGATGTTATTTATTCAATTTTGATTGATGTCATTTATTCAAATTTTATTGATATCATTTATTCAATTTTGATTGATGTTATTTATTCAATTTTTATTGATGTTATTTATTCAATTTTGATTGATGTTATTTATTCAATTTTTATTGATGTTATTTATTCAATTTTTATTGATGTTATTTATTCAATTTTGATTGATGTCATTTATTCAAATTTTATTGATATCATTTATTCAATTTTGATTGATGTTATTTATTCAATTTTTATTGATGTTATTTATTCAATTTTTATTGATGTTATTTATTCAATTTTTTTATGTTATTTATTCAATTTTTCTTGATGTTATGAATTTTTATTGATGTTATTTATTCAATTTTTTTATGTCATTTATTCAATTTTTTTATGTTATTTATTCAATTTTTTTATGTTATTTATTCAATTTTTATTGATGTTATTTATTCAATTTTTATTGATGTTATTTATTCAATTTTTATTGATGTTATTTATTCAATTTTTATTGATGTTATTTATTCAATTTTTATTGATGTTATTTATTCAATTTTGATTGATGTCATTTATTCAAATTTTATTGATATCATTTATTCAATTTTGATTGATGTCATTTATTCAAATTTTATTGATATCATTTATTCAATTTTTATTGATGTAATTTATTCAAATTTTATTGATATAATTTATTCAATTTTGATTGATGTTATTTATTCAATTTTTATTGATGTTATTTATTCAATTTTTTTATGTTATTTATTCAATTTTTCTTGATGTTATTAATTTTTATTGATGTTATTTATTCAATTTTTATAGATGTTATTTATTCAATTTTTATTGATGTTATTTATTCAATTTTTATTGATGTTATTTATTCAATTTTTATTGATGTCATTCATTCAATTTTTATTGATGTTATTTATTCAATTTTTATTGATGTTATTTATTCAATTTTTATTGATGTCATTTATTCAAATTTTATTGATGTTATTTATTCAAATTTTATTGATGTTATTTATTCAATTTTTATTGATGTTATTTATTCAATTTTTATTGATGTTATTTATTCAATTTTTATTGATGTCATTCATTCAATTTTTATTGATGTCATTTATTCAATTTTTATTGATGTTATTTATTCAATTTTTATTGATGTTATTTATTCAATTTTTATTGATGTTATTTATTCAATTTTGATTGATGTCATTTATTCAAATTTTATTGATGTTATTTATTCAATTTTGATTGATGTTATTTATTCAATTTTTATTGATGTTATTTATTACATTTTGATTGATGTCATTTATTCAAATTTTATTGATGTTATTTATTCAATTTTTATAGATGTTATTTATTCAATTTTTATTGATGTCATTCATTCAATTTTTATTGATATCATTTATTCAATTTTGATTGATGTTATTTATTCAATTTTGATTGATGTTATTTATTCAATTTTTATAGATGTTATTTATTCAATTTTTATTGATGTTATTTATTCAATTTTTATTGATGTCATTTATTCAATTTTTATTGATGTTATTTATTCAATTTTTATTGATGTTATTTATTCAATTTTTATTGATGTCATTCATTCAATTTTTATTGATGTCATTTATTCAATTTTTATTGATGTTATTTATTCAATTTTTATTGATGTTATTTATTCAATTTTTTTATGTAATTTATTCAATTTTTCTTGATGTTATTTATTCAATTTTTATTGATGTTATTTATTAAATTTTTATTGATGTCATTTATTAAATTTTTATTGATGTTATTTATTCAATTTTTATTGATGTTATTCATTCAATTTTTATTGATATCATTTATTCAATTTTTATTGATGTCATTTATTCAATTTTTATTGATGTCATTCATTCAATTTTTATTGATGTCATTTATTCAAATTTTATTGATATCATTTATTCAATTTTTATTGAGGTCATTTATTCAATTTTTATTGATGTCATTTATTCAAATTTTATTCATGTTATTTATTCAATTTTTTATTGATGTCATTTATTCAAATTTTATTGATGTTATTTATACACTTTTTATTGATGTCATTTATTCAATTTTTATTGATGTTATTTATTCAATTTTTATTGATGTCATTTATTCAATTTTTATTGATACCATTATTTACTTTTTATTGATGTCATTCATTCAATTTTTATTGATGTCATTTATTCAATTTTATTGATGTCATTTATTCACTATTTATTGATGTCATTCATTCAATTTTTATTGATGTCATTTATTCAATTTTTATTGATGTCATTCATTCAATTTTTATTGATGTCATTCATTCAATTTTTATTGATGTCATTTATTCAATTTTTATTGATGTTATTTATTCCATTTTTATGTTATTTATTTTATTTTTTTATGTTATTTATTCAATTTTTATTGATGTTATTTATTCAATTTTTATTGATGTTATTTATTCAATTTTTATTGATGTCATTTATTCAATTTTTATTGATGTCATTTATTCAATTTTTATTGATGTCATTTATTCAAATTTTATTGATGTTATTTATTCAATTTTTATGTTATTTATTCAATTTTTTTATGTTATTTATTAAATTTTTATTGATGTTATTTATTCAATTTTTATTGATGTTATTTATTCAATTTTTTATGTTATTTAGTCAATTTTTTTATGTTATTTATTCAATTTTTATTGATGTTATTTACTCAATTTTTTATTGATGTTATTTATTAAAATTTTATTGATGTTAATTATTCAATTTTTTTATGTTATTTATTCAATTTTTTTATGTTATTTATTCAATTTTTTTATGTTATTTATTCAATTTTTATTGATGTTATTTATTCAATTTTTTATGTTATTTATTCAATTTCTTTATGTTATTTATTCAATTTTTATTGATGTTATTTATTCAATTTTTATTGATGTTATTTATTCAATTTTTTTATGTTATTTATTCAATTTTTATTGATGTTATTTATTCAATTTTTTATGTTATTTATTCAATTTTAATTGATGTTATTTATTCAATTTTTTATATTATTTATTCAATTTTTATTGATGTTATTTTTTCAATTTTTATTGATGTCATTCATTAAATTTTTATCGATATCATTTATTCAATTTTTATTGATGTTATTTATTCAATTTTTATTATGTCATTTATTCAATTATTATTGATGTTATTTATTCAATTTTTATTATGCCATTAATTCAATTTTTATTGATGTTATTTATTCAATTTTCATTGATGTCATTTATTAACTTTTTATTGATGTCATTTATTCAATTTTTATTGATGTCATTTATTTAATTTTTATTGATGTTATTTATTCAATTTTTATTGATGTCATTTATTCAATTTTTATTGATGTCATTTATTCAATTTTAAATGATGTCATGTATTCGATTTTTATTGATGTTATTTATTAAATTTTTATTGACGTCATTCATTCAATTTTTATTGATGTTATTTATTCAATTTTTATTGATGTTATTTATTCAATTTTTATTGATGTCATTAATTCAATTTTTATTGATGTTATTTATTCAATTTTTATGATGTCATTAATTCAATTTTTATTGATGTTATTTATTCAATTTTTATCGATGTCATTTATTCAATTTTTATTATGTCATTTATTCAATGTTTATTGATGTTATTTATTCAATTTTTATTGATGTCATTTAATCAAATTTTATTGATGTCATTTATTCAATTTTTATTGATGTTATTTATTCAATTTTTATTATGTCATTTATTTAATTTTTATTGATGTTATTTATTCAATTTTTATTGATGTCATTTATTTAATTTTTATTGATGTTATTTATTCAATTTTTATTGATGTCATTTATTCAATTTTTATTATGTCATTTATTCAATTTTTATTGATGTTATTTATTCAATTTTTATTATGTCATTTATTTAATTTTTATTGATGTCATTTATTCAATTTTTATTGATGTCATTTATTTAATTTTTATTGATGTTATTTATTCAATTTTTATTGATGTCATTTATTCAATTTTTATTGATGTCATTTATTCAATTTTTATTGATGTCATTTATTCAATTTTTATTGATGTTATTTATTCAATTTTTATTATGTCATTCATTCAATTTTTATTGATGTTATTTATTCAATTTTTATTGATGTTATTTATTCAATTTTTATTATGTAATTCATTCAATTTTTATTGATGTTATTTATTCAATTTTTATTGATGTCATTCATTATATTTTTATTGATGTCATTTATTCATTTTTTATTGATGTTAGGTATTCAATTTTTATTGATATCAATTATTGTTTATTCAAATTTTATTGATGTTATTAATCCCCTTTTTATTTATTCACTTTTTATTGATGTTATTTATTCAAATTTTATTGATGTTATTTATTCACTTTTTATTGATGTCATTTATTCAATTCTTATTGATGTAATTTATTGAATTTTTATTAATGTTATTTATTCAATTTTTATTGATGTTATTTATTTGATTTTTATTGATGTTATTTATTCGATTTATATTGATGTTATTTATTTAATTTTTATTGATGTTATTTATTCAATTTTTATTGATGTTATTTATTCAATTTTTATTGATGTTATTTATTCACTTTTTATTGATGTTATTCATTTAATTTTTATTGATGTTGTTTATTAAATTTTTATTGATGTTGTTTATTAAATTTTTATCGATGTCATTTATTGAATTTTTATTGGTGTCATTTATTCAATTTTTATTGATGTCACTTATTCAATTTTTATTGATGTCATTTATTCAATTTTTATTGATGTCATTTATTCAATTTTTATTGATGTTATTTATTCAATTTTTATTGATGTCATTTATTAAATTTTTATTGATGTTATTTATTAAATGTTTATTGATGTTATTTATTAAATTTTTATTGATGTCATTTATTCAATTTTTATTGATGTTATTTATTCAATTTTTATTGATGTCATTTATTAAATTTTTATTGATGTTATTTATTCAATTTTTATTGATGTTATTTATTCAATTTTTATTGATGTCATTTATTAAATTTTTATTGATGTTATTTATTAAATGTTTATTGATGTTATTTATTAAATGTTTATTGATGTTATTTATTAAATTTTTATTGATGTCATTTATTCAATTTTTATTGATGTCATTTATTCAATTTTTATTGATGTCATTTATTCAATTTTTATTGATGTTATTTATTCAATTTTTATTGATGTCATTTATTCAATTTTTATTGATGTTATTTATTGACTTTTTATTGATGTTATTTATTCAATTTTTATTGATGTTATTTATTCAATTTTTATTGATGTTATTTATTAAATGTTTATTGATGTTATTTATTAAATTTTTATTGATGTCATTTATTCAATTTTTATTGATGTTATTTATTTAATTTTTATTGATGTCATTTATTCAATTTTTATTGATGTTATTTATTCAATTTTTATTGATGTTATTTATTCAATTTTTATTGATGTCATTTATTAAATTTTTATTGATGTTATTTATTAAATGTTTATTGATGTTATTTATTAAATTTTTATTGATGTCATTTATTCAATTTTTATTGATGTTATTTATTCAATTTTTATTGATGTCATTTATTCAATTTTTATTGATGTTATTTATTCAATTTTTATTGATGTTATTTATTCAATTTTTATTGATGTCATTTATTAAATTTTTATTGATGTTATTTATTAAATTTTTATTGATGTCATTTATTCAATTTTTATTGATGTTATTTATTCAATTTTTATTGATGTCATTTATTCAATTTTTATTGATGTCATTTATTCAATTTTTATTGATGTCATTTATTCAATTTTTATTGATGTCATTTATTAAATGTTTATTGATGTTATTTATTAAATTTTTATTGATGTCATTTATTCAATTTTTATTGATGTTATTTATTCAATTTTTATTGATGTTATTTATTCAATTTTTATTGATGTCATTTACTCAATTTTTATTTATGTTATTTATTCAATTTTTATTGATGTCATTTATTCAATTTTTATTGATGTCATTTATTAAATGTTTATTGATGTCATTTATTAAATTTTTATTGATGTCATTTATTCAATTTTTATTGATGTTATTTATTCAATTTTTATTGATGTTATTTATTCAATTTTTATTGATGTCATTTATTCAATTTTTATTGATGTTATTTATTCAATTTTTATTGATGTTATTTATTCAATTTTTATTGATGTTATTTATTCAATTTTTATTGATGTCATTTATTAAATGTTTATTGATGTTATTTATTAAATTTTTATTGATGTCATTTATTCAATTTTTATTGATGTTATTTATTCAATTTTTATTGATGTCATTTATTCAATTTTTATTGATGTCATTTATTCAATTTTTATTGATGTTATTTATTCAATTTTTATTGATGTCATTTATTCAATTTTTATTGATGTCATTTATTCAATTTTTATTGATGTCATTTATTAAATTTTTATTGATGTTATTTATTCAATTTTTATTGATGTCATTTGTTCAATGTTTATTGATGTTATTTATTCAATTTTTATTGATGTTATTTATTCAATTGTTATTGATGTTATTTATTCAATTTTTATTGATGTCATTTATTCAATTTTTATTATGTCAGTTATTCAATTTTTATTGATGTTATTTACTCAATTTTTATTATGTAATTCATTCAATTTTTATTGATGTTATTTATTCAATTTTTATTGATGTCATTTATTCAATTTTTATTGATGTAATTTATTCAATTTTTATTAATGTCATTTATTCAATTTTTATTGATGTTATTTATTCAATTTTTATTGATATCATTCATTACATTTTTTATTGATATCATTTATTCAATTTTTATGTATGTCATTCATTCAATTTTTATTGATATTATTGATTCAATTTGTATTGATATCATTTATTCAATTTTTATTGATGTCATTTATTGAAATTTTATTGATGTTATTTATTCAATTTTTTATTGATGTCATTTATTCAAATTTTTATGATGTTATTTATAAACTTTTTACTGATGTTATTTATTCAATTTTTATTGATGTTATTTATTCAATTTTTATTGATGTCATTTATTCAAATTTTATTGATATCATTTATTCAATTTTTATTGATGTTATTTATTCAAATTTTATTGATGTTATTTATTCCATTTTTATTGATGTTATTTATTCACTTTTTATTGGTGTCATTTATTCAATTTTTATTTATGTCATTTATTCAATTTTTGTTGATGTTATTTATTCACTTTTTATTGATGTTATTTATTCAATTTTTATTGATGTTATTTATTCAATTTTTATTGATGTTATTTATTCACTTTTTATTGGTCTCATGTATTCAATTTTTATTGATGTTATTTATTTAATTTTTATTTATGTCATTTATTCAATTTTTGTTGATGTTATTTATTCACTTTTTATTGATGTTATTTATTCAATTTTCATTGATGTTTTTTATACACTTTTTATTGATGTCATTTATTGAATTTTTATTGATGTTATTTATTCACTTTTTATTGATGTTATTTATTCAATTTTTATTGAGGTTATTCATTGAATTTTTATTGATGTTATTTATTCAATTTTTATTGATGTCATTTATTCAATTTTTATTGATGTTATTCATTCAATTTTTATTGATGTTATTTATTCAATTTTTATTGATGTCATTTTGTTCAATTTTTATTGATGTTATTTATTCAATTTTTATTGATGTTATTTATTCAATTTTTATTGATGTCATTCATTCAATTTTTATTGATGTTTTTTATTCAATTTTTATTGATGTTATTTATTCACTTTTTATTGATGTAATTTATTCAATTTTTATTGATGTCATTCATTCAATTTTTATTGATGTTTTTTATTCAATTTTTATTGATGTTATTCAATTTTTATTATGTCATTTATTCAATTTTTATTGATGTTATTTATTCAATTTTTATTGATGTCATTTATTCAATTTTTATTGATGTCATTCATTCAATTTTTATTGATATCATTTATTCACTTTTTATTGATGTGATTGATTCAATTTTTATTGATGTTATTTATTCAATTTTTATTGATGTTATTTATTCGATTTTTATTGATTTCATTTATTTAATTTTTATTGATGTCATTTATTTAATTTTTATTGATGTCATTTATTTAATTTTTATTGATGTCATTTATTCAAATTTTATTGATGTCATTTATTAAATTTTTATTGATGTTATTTGTTCAATTTTTATTGATGTCATTTATTAAATATTTATTGATGTTATTTATTCAATTTTTATTGATGTTATTTATTCAATTTTTATTGATGTTATTTATTCAATTTTTATTGATGTCATTTATTCAATTTTTATTGATGTCATTTATTAAATTTTTATTGATGTTATTTATTCAATTTTTATTGATGTTATTTATTCAATTTTTACTGATGTTATTTATTCAATTTTTATTGATGTTATTTATTCAAATTTTATTGATGTCATTTATTCAATTTTTATTGATGTTATTTATTCAATTTTTATTGATGTTATTTATTCAATTTTTATAGATGTTATTTATTCAATTTTTATTGATGTTATTTATTCAATTTTTATTGATGTCATTTATTCAATTTTTATTGATGTTATTTATTCAATTTTTATTGATGTTATTCAATTTTTATTGATGTTATTTATTCAATTTTTATTGATGTCATTTATTCAATTTTGATTGATGTTATTTATTCAATTTTTATTGATGTCATTTATTCAATTTTTATTGATGTCATTTATTCAATTTTTTTTTATGTCATTTATTAAATTTTTATTGATGTCATTTATTCAATTTTTATTGATGTTATTTATTCAATTTTTATTATGTCATTTATTCTATTTTTATTGATGTCATTTATTCCATTTTTATTGATGTCATTTATTCAATTTTTATTATGTCAGTTATTCAATTTTTATTGATGTTATTTATTCAATTTTTATGTATGTCATTCATTCAATTTTAATTGATGTTATTTATTCAATTTTTATTGATGTCATTAATTCAATTTTTATTGATGCCATTTATTCAATTTTTATTGATGTCATTTATTCAAATTTTATTGATGTTATTTATTCAATTTTTTATTGATGTCATTTATTTAAATTTTATTAATGTTATTTATTAACTTTTTATTGATGTCATTTATTCAATTTTTATTGATGTCATTTATTCAATTTTTATTGATGTTATTTATTCAATTTTTATTGATGTCATTTATTCAAATTTTATTGATGTCATTTATTCAATTTTAATTTATGTCATTTATTCAATTTTGATTGATGTCATTCATTCAATTTTTATTGATGTTATTTATTCAATTTTTATTGATGTTATTTATTCAATTTTTATTGATGTCATTCATTCAATTTTTATTGATGTTTTTTATTCAATTTTTATTGATGTTATTTATTCACTTTTTATTGATGTAATTTATTCAATTTTTATTGATGTCATTCATTCAATTTTTATTGATGTTTTTTATTCAATTTTTATTGATGTTATTCAATTTTTATTATGTCATTTATTCAATTTTTATTGATGTTATTTATTCAATTTTTATTGATGTCATTTATTCAATTTTTATTGATGTCATTCATTCAATTTTTATTGATATCATTTATTCACTTTTTATTGATGTGATTGATTCAATTTTTATTGATGTTATTTATTCAATTTTTATTGATGTTATTTATTCGATTTTTATTGATGTCATTTATTTAATTTTTATTGATGTCATTTATTTAATTTTTATTGATGTCATTTATTTAATTTTTATTGATGTCATTTATTCAAATTTTATTGATGTCATTTATTAAATTTTTATTGATGTCATTTATTAAATTTTTATTGATGTTATTTGTTCAATTTTTATTGATGTCATTTATTAAATATTTATTGATGTTATTTATTCAATTTTTATTGATGTTATTTATTCAATTTTTATTGATGTTATTTATTCAATTTTTATTGATGTCATTTATTCAATTTTTATTGATGTCATTTATTAAATTTTTATTGATGTTATTTATTCAATTTTTATTGATGTTATTTATTGACTTTTTATTGATGTTATTTATTCAATTGTTATTGATGTTATTTATTCAATTTTTATTGATGTTATTTATTCAATTGTTATTGATGTCATTTATTCAATTTTTATTGATGTTATTTATTGACTTTTTATTGATGACATTTATTCAATTTTTATTGATGTTATTTATTGACTTTTTATTGATGTTATTTATTCAATTTTTATTGATGTCATTTATTCAATTTTTATTGATGTCATTTATTGAATTTTTATTGATGTTATTTATTCAATTTTTATTGATGTTATTTATTCAATTTTTATTGATGTTATTTATTCAATTTTTATTGATGTTATTTATTGACTTTTTATTGATGTTATTTATTCAATTGTTATTGATGTTATTTATTCAATTTTTATTGATGTTATTTATTCAATTTTTAATGATGTCATTTATTCAATTTTTATTGATGTTATTTATTGACTTTTTATTGATGTTATTTATTCAATTTTTATTGATGTCATTTATTCAATTTTTATTGATGTCATTTATTGAATTTTTATTGATGTTATTTATTGACTTTTTATTGATGTTATTTATTCAATTTTTATTGATGTTATTTATTCAATTTTTATTGATGTTATTTATTCAATTTTGCTTGATGTCATTTATTCAATTTTTATTGATGTTATTTATTCAATTTTTATTGATGTTATTTATTCAATTGTTATTGATGTTATTTATTCAATTTTTATTGATGTTATTTATTGACTTTTTATTGATGTTATTTATTCAATTTTTATTGATGTTATTTATTCGATTTTTATTGATGTTATTTATGCAATTTTTATTGATGTCATTTATTCAATTGTTATTGATGTTATTTATTGACTTTTTATTGATGTTATTTATTGACTTTTTATTGATGTTATTTATTCAATTTTTATTGATGTTATTTATTCAATTGTTATTGATGTTATTTATTCAATTTTTATTGATGTTATTTATTGACTTTTTATTGATGTTATTTATTCAATTGTTATTGATGTTATTTATTCAATTTTTCTTGATGTTATTTATTGACTTTTTATTGATGTTATTTATTCAATTTTTATTGATGTTATTTATTCAATTTTTATTGATGTTATTTATTCAATTGTTATTGATGTTATTTATTCAATTTTTATTGATGTTATTTATTCAATTGTTATTGATGTTATTTATTCAATTTTTATTGATGTTATTTATTCAATTTTTATTGATGTTATTTATTCAATTGTTATTGATGTTATTTATTCAATTTTTATTGATGTTATTTATTCAATTGTTATTGATGTTATTTATTCAATTGTTATTGATGTTATTTATTCAATTTTTATTGATGTTATTTATTCAATTTTTATTGATGTTATTTATTCAATTTTTATTGATGTTATTTATTACATTTTTAATTGATGTTATTTATTCAATTTTTATTGATGTTATTTATTCAATTGTTATTGATGTTATTTATTCAATTTTTATTGATGTTATTTATTCAATTTTTATTGATGTTATTTATTCAATTTTTATTGATGTTATTTATTCAATTTTTATTGATGTTATTTATTCAATTTTTATTGATGTTATTTATTCAATTGTTATTGATGTTATTTATTCAATTTTTATTGATGTTATTTATTGACTTTTTATTGATGTTATTTATTCAATTGTTATTGATGTTATTTATTCAATTTTTATTGATGTTATTTATTGACTTTTTATTGATGTTATTTATTCAATTGTTATTGATGTTATTTATTCAATTTTTATTGATGTTATTTATTCAATTGTTATTGATATTATTTATTCAATTTTTATTGATGTTATTTATTGACTTTTTATTGATGTTATTTATTCAATTGTTATTGATGTTATTTATTCAATTTTTATTGATGTTATTTATTCAATTTTTATTGATGTTATTTATTCGATTTTTATTGATGTTATTTATTCAATTTTTATTGATGTTATTTATTCAATTTTTATTGATCTTATTTATTCAATTGTTATTGATGTTATTTATTCAATTGTTATTGATGTTATTTATTCAATTTTTATTGATGTTATTTATTCAAATTTTATTGATGTCATTTATTCAATTTTTATTGATGTCATTTATTCAATTGTTATTGATGTTATTTATTCAATTGTTATTGATGTTATTTATTCAATTTTTATTGATGTTATTTATTCAATTTTTATTGATGTTATTTATTCAATTGTTATTGATGTTATTTATTCAATTTTTATTGATGTTATTTATTCAATTTTTATTGATGTTATTTATTCAATTTTTATTGATGTTATTTATTGACTTTTTATTGATGTTATTTATTCAATTGTTATTGATGTTATTTATTCAATTTTTATTGATGTTATTTATTCAATTGTTATTGATGTTATTTATTCAATTGTTATTGATGTTATTTATTCAATTTTTATTGATGTTATTTATTGACTTTTTATTGATGTTATTTATTCAATTTTTATTGATGTTATTTATTCAATTTTTATTGATGTTATTTATTCAATTGTTATTGATGTTATTTATTCAATTTTTATTGATGTTATTTATTCAATTTTTATTGATGTTATTTATTCAATTGTTATTGATGTTATTTATTCAATTGTTATTGATGTTATTTATTCAATTTTTATTGATGTTATTTATTCAATTTTTATTGATGTTATTTATTCAATTGTTATTGATGTTATTTATTCAATTGTTATTGATGTTATTTATTCAATTTTTATTGATGTTATTTATTCAATTTTTATTGATGTTATTTATTCAATTGTTATTGATGTTATTTATTCAATTTTTATTGATGTTATTTATTCAATTTTTATTGATGTTATTTATTCAATTTTTATTGATGTTATTTATTCAATTTTTATTGATGTTATTTATTCAATTTTTATTGATGTTATTTATTCAATTGTTATTGATGTTATTTATTCAATTTTTATTGATGTTATTTATTCAATTGTTATTGATGTTATTTATTCAATTGTTATTGATGTTATTTATTCAATTTTTATTGATGTTATTTATTCAATTTTTATTGATGTTATTTATTCAATTGTTATTGATGTTATTTATTCAATTTTTATTGATGTTATTTATTCAATTGTTATTGATGTTATTTATTCAATTGTTATTGATGTTTTTATTCAATTTTTATTGATGTTATTTATTCAATTTTTATTGATGTTATTTATTCAATTTTTATTGATGTTATTTATTCAATTTTTATTGATGTTATTTATTCAATTGTTATTGATGTTATTTATTCAATTGTTATTGATGTTATTTATTCAATTTTTATTGATGTTATTTATTCAATTTTTATTGATGTTATTTATTAAATTTTTATTGATGTTATTTATTCAATTTTTATTGATGTTATTTATTCAATTTTTATTGATGTTATTTATTCAATTGTTATTGATGTTATTTATTCAATTTTTATTGATGTTATTTATTGACTTTTTATTGATGTTATTTATTCAATTGTTATTGATGTTATTTATTCAATTTTTATTGATGTTATTTATTGACTTTTTATTGATGTTATTTATTCAATTGTTATTGATGTTATTGATTCAATTTTTATTGATGTTATTTATTCAATTGTTATTGATGTTATTTATTCAATTTTTATTGATGTTATTTATTCAATTTTTATTGATGTTATTTATTTAATTTTTATTGATGTTATTTATGGACTTTTTATTGATGTTATTTATTGACTTTTTATTGATGTTATTTATTCAATTTTTATTGATGTTATTTATTCAATTTTTATTGATGTTATTTATTCAATTTTTATTGATGTTATTTATTCAATTTTTATTGATGTTATTTATTGACTTTTTATTGATGTTTTTTATTTAATTTTTATTGATGTTATTTATTCAATTTGTATTGATGTTATTTATTCAATTTTTATTGATGTGATTTATTCACTTTTAATTGATGTCATTTAATCAATTTTTATTGATGTCATTTATTCAATTGTTATTGATGTCATATATTGAATTTTTATTGATGTTGTTTATTCACTTTTTATTGATGTAATATATTTAATTTTTATTAATGTTATTTATTCAATTTTTATTGATGTTATTTATTCAATTTTTATTGATGTTATTTATTCAATTTTTATTGACGTCATTTATTCAAATTTTATTGATATCATTTATTCAATTTTTATTGATGTCATTTATTAAATTTTTAGTGATGTTATTTATTAAATTTTTATTGATGTCATTTTTTCAATTTTTTATTGATGTCATTTATTAGATTTTTATTGATGTCATTGGTTCAATTTTATTGATATCATTGATTCATTTTTTATTGATATCATTGATTCAATTTTAATTGATGTTATTTATTCAATTTTAATTGATGTTATTTATTCAATTTTTATTGATGTCATTTATTCACTTTTTATTTTTGTTATTTATTTAATTTTTATTCATGTCATTTATTCAATTTTTATTGATGTTATTCATGCAATTTTTATTGATGTTATGTATTCAATTTTTATTGATGTTATTCATTCAATTTTTATTGATGTTATTTATTCAATTTTTATTGATGTTATGTATTCAATTTTTATTTATGTTATTCATTCAATTTTTATTGATGTCATTTATTCAGTTTTTATGTATGTCATTTATTCAATTTTTATTGATGTCATTTATTCAATTTTCATTGATGTTATTTATACACTTTTTATTGATGTCATTTATACACTTATTATTGATGTTATTTATTTAATTTTTATTGATGTCATTTATTTTATTTTTATTGATGTTATTCATTCAATTTTTATTGATGTTATTTATTCAATTTTTATTGATGTTATTTATTCAATTTTCATTGATGTTATTTATGTAATTTTTATTGATGTCATTTATTTAATTTTTATTGATGTCATTCATTTAATTTTTATTGATGTTATTTATACAATTTTTATTGATGTTATTTATTCAATTTTCATTGATGTTATTTATGTAATTGTTATTGATGTTATTTATTTAATTTTTATTGATGTTATTTATTTAATTTTTATTGATGTTATTTATTTAATTTTTATTGATGTCATTTATTTAATTTTTATTGATGTCATTTATTCAATTTTTATTGATGTGATTTATTCACTTTTTATTGATGTCATTAATTCAATTTTTATTGATGTTATTTATTCAATTTTTATTGATGTCATTTATTTAATTTTTATTGATGTTATTTATTCAATTTTTATTGATGTCATTTATTCAATTTTTATTGATCACATTTATTTAACTTTTATTGATGTTATTCATTCAATTTTTATTGATGTCATTTATTTAATTTTTATTGATGTTATTTATTCAATTTTTAATGATGTTATTTATTCAATTTTTATTGATGTTATTTATTCAATTTTTATTGATGTTATTTATCCAATTTTTATTGATGTTATTTATTTAATTTTTAATGATGTCATTTATTCAATTTTTATTGATGTCATTTATTAAATTTTTATTGATGTTATTTATTCAATTTTTATTGATGTTATTTATTCAATTTTTATTGATGTTATTTATTCAATTTTTAATGATGTCATTTATTCAATTTTTATTGATGTCATTTATTAAATTTTTATTGATGTCATTTATTAAATTTTTATTGATGTTATTTATTAACTTTTTATTGATGTTATTTATTCAATTTTTATTGATGTCATTTATTAAATTTTTATTGATGTTATTTATTCACTTTTTATTGATGTCATTTATTCAATTTTGATTGATGTTATTTATTCAATTTTTATTGATGTTATTTATTCAATTTTTATTGATGTCATTTATTCACTTTTTATTGACATTATTTATTCAATTTTTATTGATGTCATGCAGTTTTTATTCATGTCATTGATTCAATTTTTATTGATGTTATTTATTCAATTGTTATGGATGTTATTTATTCAATTTTTATTGATGTTATTTATTCACTTATTATTGATGTCATGTATTTAATTTTTATTGATGTACTTTATTCAATTTTTATTGATGTCATGTATTCAATTTTATTGATGTAATTCATTCAATTTTTATTGATGTCATGTATTCAATTTTTATTGATATTATTGATTCAGTTTTTTTTATATCATTTATTCAATTTTTATTGATGTCATTTATTCAATTTTTATTGATGTCATTTATTTTATTTTTATTGATGTTATTTATTTAATTTGTATTGATGTTATTAATTCAATTTTTATTGATGTCATTTATTCAATTTTTATTGATGTTATTTATTTAATTTTTATTGATGTTATTTATTCAATTTTTATTGATGTTATTTATTCAATTTTTATTGATGTTATTTATTTAATTTTTATTGATGTCATTTATTCAATTTTTATGGATGTCATTTATTCAATTTTTATTGATGTTATTTATTCAATTTTTATATATATCATTGATTCAATTTTTATTGATGTCATTCAATTTTTATTGATATCATTTATTAAGTTTTTATTGATGTCATTTCTTCAATTTTTATTGATATCATTTATTGAATTATTGTTGATATCATGTATTCAATTGTTATTGATATCATTTTTTTTGAATTTTTATTGGTATTGTTTATTCAATTTTTATTGATATCATTGATTCAATTTTCATTTATATCATTGATTCAATTTTCATAGATATCATTTAATCAATGTTTAATGATATCATTTATTTTATTTTGTTCATAATATTCATTTATTTATTCATCAATATGCATATCAATACACATTCATTTATTTTTTAATAATATTATCTAATTAATCAGGGTTTGTTCATATCATTTATAGAGTTTCATTCAATTTTTTATGTATATCATTGATTCAATTTTTATTGATATCATTTAATCAATTTTTATTGATATCATTCATTCAATTTTCATTGATATCATTTATTCAATTTTTATTGATATCATTCATTCAATATCTTTTGATATCGTTCATTCAATTTTTATTGATATCATTCATTCAATATCTTTTGATGTCGTTCATTCAATTTTTATTGATATCAATCATTCAATATCTTTTGATATCGTTCATTCAATTTTTATTGATATCATTCATTCAATATCTTTTGATGTCGTTCATTCAATTTTTATTGATATCATTCATTCAATATCTTTTGATATCGTTCATTCAATTTTTATTGATATCATTCATTCAATATCTTTTGATATCGTTCATTCAATTTTTATTGATATCATTCATTCAATATCTTTTGATATCGTTCATTCAATTTTTATTGATAGCATTCATTTAATATCTTTTGAGATCGTTCATTCAATTTTTATTGATATCATTCATTCAATATCTTTTGATATCGTTCATTCAATTTTTATTGATATCATTCATTCAATATCTTTTGATGTCGTTCATTCAATTTTTATTGATATCATTCATTCAATATCTTTTGATGTCGTTCATTCAATTTTTATTGATATCATTCATTCAATATCTTTTGATATCGTTCATTCAATTTTTATTGATATCATTCATTCAATATCTTTTGATATCATTTATTCAATTTTTATTGATATCATTCATTCAATATCTTTTGATATCGTTCATTCAATTTTTATTGATATCATTCATTCAATATCTTTTGATGTCGTTCATTCAATTTTTATTGATATCATTCATTCAATATCTTTTGATGTCGTTCATTCAATTTTTATTGATATCATTCATTCAATATCTTTTGATGTCGTTCATTCAATTTTTATTGATATCATTCATTCAATATCTTTTGATGTCGTTCATTCAATTTTTATTGATATCATTCATTCAATATCTTTTGATGTCGTTCATTCAATTTTTATTGATATCATTCATTCAATATCTTTTGATATCGTTCATTCAATTTTTATTGATATCATTCATTCAATATCTTTTGATATCGTTCATTCAATTTTTATTGATATCATTCATTCAATATCTTTTGATGTCGTTCATTCAATTTTTATTGATATCATTCATTCAATATCTTTTGATATCGTTCATTCAATTTTTATTGATATCATTCATTCAATATCTTTTGATATCGTTCATTCAATTTTTATTGATATCATTCATTCAATATCTTTTTATATCGTTCATTCAATTTTTATTGATATCATTCATTCAATATCTTTTGATATCGTTCATTCAATTTTTATTGATATCATTTATTTAATTTTTAGTCATATCATTTATTCTAGTTTTATTCACATTCGTTCAACTTTCATTCATATCATTAATTTAATTTTAATTGTTACTTTTATTAATTTTTTTTTCACATCATGCATTCACTTTTACTTCAATTTTTATTCATACAAGTTTTTGCCTCTGTTATGTTGAGGCTCTGTTTACCAGAATTTGTACTTTTAATGAATCACCTGTTCAGTTTCTTGATCTTGTTTGGGTGTTTTTCCTTTTTTGGAGATAGCTCGTTTCTGGTTCCCTTTTGGTGTTATTTCCGGTTCTTTTTCCTGAAAAAAAAATTAATTCTTTTGATGAAAAACTTTTCTTTAACATAGACAGTTTATTTTAAAGTTCATTTGACACACGTTCTTTTTTTTAAATACCATACTAGACACAAAATGTTATATTCTATTTTTTTATATAACTCTTTCAATTTTTATTCATATTCATTCAATTATTATTTATATCATTCATTCAATTTCATTCAATTTGTTTTCATGTTATCCATTCAGTTTTTTTAATTTTTCATTCATATCATTTATTCACCTTTATTCATATTATTCCTTTAGTTTTTTTTTATATATATATTATTCTTTCAGTTTTCATTCATTAAATTTCTAATCACATAATTCAGTCAATTTTCATACATATTTCATTTTCCAATTTTTATTCATATCATTTATTCTAGTTTATATTCTCATTATTTGTTCAACTTTTATTCATATCATTAATTTAATTTTAATTTGTTTCTTTTATTCATTTTTTATTCACAGCATGCATTCACTTTTACTTCAATTTTCATTCATACAAGTTTTTGCCTCTTATGTTGAGGCTCTTTTGCCAGAATTTTGTACTTTTAATGAATCACCTGTTCAGTTTCTGGTTCTTGTTTGGGTGTTTTTCCTTTTTTGGAGGTAGCTCGTTTCTGGTTCCCTTTTGGTGTTGTTTCCGGTTTTTTTTCCTGAAATGAAAAAAAAATTAATTCTTTTGATGAAAAACTTTTCTTTAACATAGGCAGTTTATTTTAAAGTTCATTTGACACACATTCTTTTTTTAAATACCATGTTAGACACAAAAAGTCATATTCTATTGTCCCCCAGATTTGTGGATTTAAAACTCCTTTAAAGTAATCTTTCCATATTTACTTTCACATAATAAATTCAAATATCATCAGCAAGTTCCACACCATGTCACATACTTTTTTTTCCCAAATTAAACAATGTAAATGTGTGATGTCATTCACGTTCATGCCCAAGTCTAAGGAAGTAAAAAAAGGAAAAACTATAAGAAAAAAGACGAAATAAGTTTATCAGCAGAACAAAAGTTATAGAAAGCAAACTTAATAGAAAGACAATTAACAGAAAGTTATTCACAAAGACAGCTGAAATAGGATTGTTAATCAAGGTGTGTCAGGTCACTGGGACTAAAGATCAGAAATACAGGGCATATATTAAGGGTTAATTTACAGACAGTTTTAAGAGTGGCAGTGAATTTTGCAACAGTTTAAGATAAGGAAGCTTAACAGACAGTCTTGAGTTTGCAAAAGTTAAGAATAGTTTCAAGTTCAGCACAGTTGAATGCAGTTTGTGGTTGGAATCACATTAACATGAGCTGACATCAAATTATGTAAATGTGGACATTTGTGTGTAGAGGGTTATTTCACAGGATGGTATCACACATGCACCTAGAGACCAACTGATATACACAGAAAGTTTTTTGTTAATCTTGAATTTTCACTTTTTTTAGTTGTTTAATTTTTATTTTTAATTATGAAATTATGCGCACACCCTTCACAGCCATCAATGTAAAAGGGACAATCATACAGCCAGAAGAGAAGATATAAATAAAGACTACTGAAAGAATTATATAGTTGGCCGAGCGGAAACAGTAAGTTATCTGTTTGTTTGTGTATCTATCAGTTTATTTAATTATTGGTGTATCTGTACATTTATCAATTTATTTGTTTATTGATCTATCTATCGATCTATATATCTGCTTATCTATCTAACTAGCAGAATAAACAAGAAAAATGTACTATGTTTTGATAAGTGTATCAACCTATGGACTGGTCAAGTTTGCAATGGAAGGTCTGAACAGCTGACAAGAAAGACGTGTTGTCTGTCATGTGTTCTTGTTTACCAAAGCAAAGTGTGGAGCTGGATTGAAGACATTGAAGAGAGAGGATGATCTGAAAAAGGGGTCTCCTCACGAGGGGGAAGAGTCTCAGATGTGAGACGTATAAGAACTAATCAACCAAGCAAAGATTGTCAGTCACTCCTTTGCTATGACGACTACCTGAGAGAAATAAAAAAATATAAAAATACACAGTGAAAGAGTGTTGAGGTGTTATATAGTTGGCCAAGCGGAAGCAGTAAGGTCAGTTTTCATTTCTATCATTAATTCAATTATTATTAATTTTTATTCATATCATTCATTTATCATTCAAATCATCCGTTCTTGTTTCAGTCATTTTATGTTTTACAATCAGGAACCCATGCATGCACCCTTGACAACCAACAATGTGAGAGACGATCACACATCTTTATTTATACTCTTCTGCTCTCTACTTTGTTGAAATCCAATTTTCTTCCCACTTTCCCAAGCTTACAACTATAAACATGAAGATGGTATAGCAAAATATTTCAACCAATGGAAATTGTTCCAAACCCACAAAAACTAACACTTATATGTGAAAGTAATAAGATAATGCAAAGTTTAAAACTCCTTAAAGCAAAGTGATACACTGCCAAGAAGTTCAGACTTCAACAGCCCAAACCAAAGGATCTCAACACCTCATTCCTGCCTTTGTGCTGGGGATGGCAAAAGACCTCCCCGTAATCAGTATTTATCATTTGCACATGTATATCTATACTTCTTTAATTTTTTTTTGTGTATTGATATTCATATAAAAAACCTTTTTTTTCTATTAATATTTATTTGCTTTCCCACCACAGCAAAATGTGACACAAGGTCGTTTTTTAAGTGGGGTTAAACCAGCTCCCCCTGCCAAAAAAAGGCAAAAGGGGCCTTCTGGTTGAAACCAAAAATAATAATTGTCTTAGTATAGAGGGTTTCCCCTCCATTGACCGAGACAAATTATCTTAAGTGCAGCATCTGCAGAACAGATACTACACATTGAGATATTAAATCTTTTATTCAGGCTAAAATTACAATGTAAGTTCAAAGCAAACAAAAAACTTATGCACAAGGCCAACTCAAAAGGGTAGAAATTGGGGGTCGTTAGTCATCCTTGTCACTCCAGAACTAAACAAAAGTTTCTCTTAGCTAGTATCTTCTTTCACCATAATACCGCATTCACCCTTTCGTACTGGAGGACGTTCTACTTAGAACCCAATTGTTTAAAACCTGTTTTATTTATGTGTAAAAACAAAAAAGATAACAATAAAGTACAATAGTTCATTTGTATCACGGGCGGGGGAAGAAAAAATAACAGTGGTTAGTAGAATCTTCCCAACCCCGTCTAGTTAATAGACCATCCATTCTGCTCTGGTTTGTAAAGGAACCTGGGCTCCTGCAGGACAGTCTCTAAGAGGGGGTGCCCTCTAGATGGGAAGAAATGGAGAAAAGAAAAATTCTTGGGTGAGGGGGAGAGTGTTAGCGATTGATTTCTTTCTCTCCAATATGGGTGAAATTTAGAGTGAGGACTGAAAAGAAATATTGCAGATAGGATGGGTAGGGGATCTTGAAGGCTTCCTAGTTGGGGAGGGATGGAGCATTCACTCAGCTAGCTAAGAGGCTAAAAATTGATTACACTTGTAGGAACTGCGCGTTCCACAACTAGGCGGGGAACACATATTCAGAAAGAACTCTGAATTGTTCAGATGACTCGAACCTGACACCCAACGCCACGTGGACCGGATCTCACTCTGCTGCTAACCCAAACACATGCATAGCGGGTCGTCGGCCCTTTAGCCTCACCTCCTACCTTATCTATCTCAAGGTCTAAGATGGCATTTCAATACCCCATTAGCACTACCCACTTCCAACAATCTACAAACGCATCGAGCTGACTGAAGAATAAGATCCTCTCACAGCGGTGCTGGTGCATGAACTACGATCACCCAAAACACAGCATCTTTTACGGCAACATCGGCCATGCCCTTTGCATTCCTATGAACAATGTCGACCGTCGCGGAGAGGGTACGTTTAATCAGCAAGGAGATTCCTTTTCCCCCCGGGCTACCATATGCTGAGAAAACCACAAAATCTCAGTGCAGCTCATGACAGTCAACAGAAGAAATGCATGCAAAACTTTATATTTAGATTTAAGCCTGGAAAAATCGGTACAAAAGTGTGAAAATTTAAAAAACCTAGAATTTGCCAGGTGAAAGTCAAACTACAGCATTACAAATATGCATGCATAACATAATAGCTATTAGTTCATGTTTTAATTTTTTGCTTTGTAGCAAACATGTCTTCATAGGTCAGTCATTAATGTCAGAGGAAAAAATAAATAGTAAGTTAAACATTTTGGTTTCGATTCTTGGCATGAGTCTTCTTTTTTTTTTAACTTTTCAAATCATTAGTATGTATTGGGTTCAATATGATATAACAATAAGTATGAAATCTGTATTAATCAAAATATCATATTCAAGTGTATTTTACGACTGCCATACAGTCAAATACTCAAATACACACATATTCATACAATGAACATTTTTAAGTATGAACATTTTCATTACTGAGAAATTACTTTACTATTCCTTTACTTGTATAAAGTGTCCCTATTTACAATGCCTCCCTACGGGACAGAGTTAGACACCAGGGTCGTTTTTTAATGTGGAGAAAAGGAACAAAAATAAAAATTGTCTCAGTCGTGAAGAATTTCTCCTCCACTGACAGAGAACAAGAAATTGAAGTGCAGCATCTGAAGAACAGATACTACACTTTGAGGTATTTATTTGCTCCCCCACTGAGCAAATTAGGCACAAGGCTGATTTTTAAAGTGAGGAGTGAAGGGGAAATGGGGACCAACTCCCTGGGGAGTAGGGAAGCTGGATAGTGACAATTGGTATGAAGGGTTGCCCCTACATTGACCAAGGTCTTATAGGGGGGGTCGCCTCCACATATGGTCTTTGCTTGCAGTATCTGTCCAAACAGATACTACACTTTGATCTTGACCCGAATTGACTTGTATAAAGTGTTTATCAACTTTCGAATGTCTCACTTTTCATTCATAAAACTGTTTATGTTTTAGGTAGCACTTGTTACCTAGTTACTCTTCTATTCCGTTAATGTTTTATTTTACTTCATTTAATTATGCAGACTTGTTTATTTCTCTAAAAGTGACAATACAATCATACCAGAAGCAAACTGGGATCAGCCGCCTGGCCTTGATAAAAAAGACCCTGGCCCCTTACCATCAATAACTGCAGTAACTAAAAATAGGAAAACAAGAGATTTGAAAGCTCTGCCAAGCTGCTCAAAAGAAGCTATAGAAAAGAGAAACAATGAAATGGAGTTTCATTCCACATTAATAAACAAACTTTATTTGTCATTTTCGTTAGTAGTTTTGGTAGAAGAGAGAAACGTATTAGTAAGAGAGTTCATTGAAAGAGAGAAAAGTGTTCAATGTGTTTTAAGATAGATTTAATATCATGCCGGCTGGTTGAAGAAGAAAACAGTTCAGTCCACACATGTTTATAGTTAGTCGTCGCCTGGATGAATGAAGCCGCTTAAAGGAGAAAGAAAGGACAAAGACTTCAGTGTGTTGACGTGTTTTCATGAGTGTGTGGAAGTTGTAGCGACGAGAACAGTTTTGTTTGGGTACGACACGTGAAAGCAAGTAGGAGTTTGAAGAGGAGCTTGTTTGGTACTCACATTCGGCCTGAGGTGAAAGCCCCAAGCTAATGTGTGCTGCCAGCTGAAGCCAGGCGGAAAAGAAGAAGGGTTCATGATTTTGCCTTTTATATATTCTGTCACGTGACTGAGAGCTGGCTTGTGATTGGACAAACCAAGGAGAAATGGATTTCAAAGTTGTGAGAAGTAGTCTCTGCCTGTTTGTAGCAGCTGCTACAAAGGTACTGCTGTTTTCCTACCACTATTCAAAGTTTGGAAAGTGTAGCAAAACATTAAATCAGATGTTACTTGAGAGAATAAAAAAAATATTGCTAAAATGATAAATCTTATTTTAATTCCTATTAAAAGTCAGCATGGTTCATGGCTATACACAAAGACGTACTGATAATGGTGCCTCTCAATTCAGGTATGGAAGCACAGAATCGATACAATTTTCAATTATATTTTATGTTTATTTTTTTTAACTTAAACAGTTATTTAAAAAGATATGCGATTAATAAAAAAAACAATTGATAAAAACTTTATATATTTTTATAACTTTTTTGTTAATATATTTTTTCAAACATATTTTTTTTTTTTTTCAAATATACAGTTTTTTTTATTTAAACCAGCGTAATCTACTATGATTTTTTTATCAATTATTTTTTATTTTTGTTAATATATTTTTTATTTTTGTTAATATATTTTTTCAAACATATTTATTTATTTATTTTTCAAATATACACAGTTTTTTTTATTTAAACCAGCGGAATCTACTATGATCTTTTTTTTTTATCAATTATTAGTTTTTTATTTTTTAATCGCATATCTTTTCAAATAACTATGTTTATTTAAATTAATATTTTATATATTTTGTCAAACTATTTAGATATTTTAAAAATATATTTATTTACAGAAACATGAAAAAAACTATGTGTCACATTTTTAGCAGTTTAAAAAAGTGAATGTACAACAGAAAATAGTTGAACAGTTTAAAAATGTGAATATTTCACATCAAGCAACATAAATATGAATAGATTACACAGGTTTAAACAATAAAACTAACTATTTTTGAAAAAAAACAAAAAACAAAAAAAAAAACTAAATATGTTTGAAAAAATATATTACCAATGTTCCAATATGGCCTCATGCAATGTCAGAAACCATACTATAGTCTCACAAATGTGTAGTATTATATTGACATGCCAGATAATTTTGATCAATTATTATTATTAATATTCTTAAATGTTATGTAGCGGACAATATTCAGAAAAAATGTTTTAATAAAAATATTTATATCAGAAATGAAAAGAAATGTTAGTTTTCATAACTAGCATAAGCAAGAATGTTTGCTAGATAAATATATGTGACAGATATCATATGGTTGTGAATGATACGTGTTGATGACGTCATTAGAAGAGAGATGTTTTTGTATACATAGGGTTTTAGCATGGCTACCGAGAGAGAAAGAGGCTGGGGAACATGACAGCATGACGTCATTACCAGATCGACATGTAGGTAAAGGACGCCTAAAGTTTTATGTGTTCAACCACGTGGCCACACTAATAGGCATAAAAAACATTTTTCGTTGCCTGAGAAAATGACTGTGGTAATTTTATGAAGGCAGTTCAAATATGCATGTATTTTTTTCTCATAAAAAACAATTCTCCATTTGGATAATTATATAATTGCAATTATTATAATTGCACATTGAGATAATTTTAAACTAATAAAATATAGCAGTAAGTGAACTTGTTTTTGAACTTTTCTCATATGTCTATCGAAGAAAGTCCAATATTTCATTTTATTTATTTTTTTAAACTATAACGAAACAATTTTTATATAATAATATTTTTCAGTTCATTCTTTTAATAATAAATAAAACTTTTCATAGAGTATTTCCAAATATTTTAAAGTTAGAAGCATTTTCAATGACAGTTTTTTGTTTTTGTTGTTTTTTTATTTTTTTTTAACTAAAGCAATCGATGAATTCAATATTTTAGCACTGACTTGACTGAAATGGGAAATGAAATAGGAAATTCTTTATTCTCTCCCAAGACATACGAACACAAATTCATCTTAAAAATTAATTAACTAATCAGTTTTAATTAAAGTTTTGATATGAACTAAAAATTTATTATTATTATTATTATTATTATTATTATTATTATTATTATTATTATAACAATGATGATAATAATAAAACTAATGTAGATGACATTGACTGGCACCATACCAACTAGTTGTGAAGGGTCAGGGAGGATGGAAAGACCTAGGTGGAAGAATACTAACCAGATCTCCACTGGAAGTGTGCAGTTAAAATCTGGTACCTTGGGGAGGCATTTTGTCACCCAAACCCCAGGAAACACCAATGGCTGATGCCAACGAGAAATCAATCGCAAATGGCTGTTGTGATAATGTGTAATCATCTGCACGAGTGGTCAAGAGATGGAGCACATTGGAACTCTGGGGAGACTTGTTGTCACTCGATCTTCAGGGAATACCACAAATTACTGCCAGTGAGCAATCACTGATGATGGCTTGTGAGACAACTCCTAGTGAGTGAAATAATAATAATAATAATAATAATAATACTTTTGGAATGCTATTATAGAAGCCATCCTAAATATAGATATGGAGGTTATCAGAAACGAATGAAAGAACTATGGGACCTATCCAGTGACTACCATACGAGAGAACAAAGAATTGTGGACCAAGCAAGACTGATACTCAAGAAAGGATGGCTCTCTAAACTAGAACTAACAGAGATGCAGCAAAAAATAAATACTGAAATTGAACAAGAAGCATACCCCAATGGAACTGAACATAGAGAAACCCTACATGTTGAAGCCCCACAAGTAAAAACACCAAAAGCGGAGGACATACAAAGACCAAACTCTACAAACGTGGAAACAGAGAACAATGAAACAAGAACTAACAGAGAATGAAGCAGATGAAATAAATAAAATAATACAGTTAATGAACGAGGAAAAAACAAAGCTCCCATCATTAAGTAACCAAGAGCAGAAGAAATTAAAAACAGAAACAGAGAAGGTTAACAAGCTCCTCCCACACATCTCAATAGATACAATCACAGACTTAAACAACTTAATTTACGCAGGCGCCAAAATTGTAAGTATGACTTTCAAATCAGAAAAACAACCAGGTACAAGTGGACCGACAAAACCTGGATAGGAAATAAGACTAGAAACTCAAATACACAAACATAAAAAAGAAGCTAAAATGATCAACAGGAAGAAAGCAATGTGGAGAAGATGGGATATTGGAAATGTAACTGGCAGGGAGAGGCTAAACAAGAAACATGAAGAACTGGACCAGAAAATAAAAACAAAAGAAGCGAGATTGAGACGATATAGATATAAATCTGAACAATGGAAACAAAACAGAACATTTGAAACTAATGAAAGCCAATTCTACCAAAATGTGAATGGAGGAAAAACAAAAACAGAATGACCAAATCCGACAAAAACAAAACTCTACTGGAGTTACATATGGGAAGAGCGACGAGATCACAATAGAAATGCCGAATGGCTGAAAGACATGAAAGAAGAGTTACAACAAATAGAAGACGGAACAGCGAATGAAATCAACAAGGAAACCCTAAAGAAAACCATAGGAAAAATGGAAAACTGGAGAGCACCAGGGTACGACGGAATACATGTATACTGGTTCAAAAAATTCACAACCTTACATGAAAGACTAGCCCAAAACCTGAGAAGATGTATACAGGAAGCAAGCATACCAGACTGGTGACAAAAGGTAGAACTACACTGCTACAGAAGGACACGGAGAAAGGAATAGTCCCTAGCAACTATAGGCAGATCACGTGCTTATCCACTGTGGAAGATACTGAAAGCACAACTGAGGGAACAAATCTACCACTCACTAAATAATCATACTCATCCTCGAGGAACAGAAATGATGCCAAAAAGGAAAAAGAGGAACACATGGTCTACTATATATAGATCAAAAGATCCTAAAGGAGGTAAAAAGAAGAAGAAAAAATTTAGCCATGGCATGGATCGACTACAAAAAAGCGTACAACAGGATCTCCCAAACATGGATAATAGAATGCCTAAAATGTATAAAATACCAAGCGGGATCACCAATATAATAGAAAATGCAATGAAAACATGGAAACTGGAATTGACAGCTGATGGACAACACATAACAGAAATTAACATACAAAGAGGCATCTTTCAAGGAGACTCACTATCACCATTACTGTTCATCATAGCCATGATGCCCCTGAATAGTATTCTGAGAAAGTGCCAAGCTGGATACAAGTTCCCTAACACGGAGGAAAAAATGAACCACCTGATATACATGGACGATTTGAAACTTTTTGCAAGGACTGAAAAGGATCTAGAGACACTAATTAACACTACCAGGATTTTCAGCTAGAGGGAGAGGACTGATCTGTAAAGAAGACTGTGAAGGACACACAAAAAAAGAACTAGAAAAGTACATAATGCAAAATACTGAAAGGATAATTATGGCAGTGAGAGACACTGAAAAAACTAACAAAACAGAAAACAGAGAGACAAATGACAAAACGAGAAAAGAAAAATGGGAAGAGAAACAACTCCACGGAAGATTCATAAGAATGACAAAAGATAAGAATAACAAAAACGCCTGGACATGGATGCGAAAAGGACACATAAACCGAGAAACTGAATCTCTAATAACTGCAGCACAAGATAACTCAATAAGAACCAACCATATCAAAACAAAGATCAATAAAACACAAGAAAACAGCAAATTCAGACTCTGTGGACAAAGAGACAAAATGATAAACCATCTAGTAAGTGAATGCAGCGAACAGGCCTAAAAGGAATACAAAAACAGACATGACCAAGTGGGGAAGGCGGTGCACTAGGAATTGTGCAAACAACTGCATTTTGAATGTACAGACAAATGGTACAAGCATAAACCCGCAACAGTACTCGAAAATGAGAACCACAAAATCCTATGGGACATGGACATACAGACAGACAAACCCATCCAAGCAAGAAGACCAGATGTCGTAATAATTAACAAGAAAGAAAAATCCTGTCAAATCGTAGATTTTACTGTCCCAGCTAACCACAGGGTGAGTATGAAAGAAAAGGAGAAACGAAGCAAATACACAGAGCTAGCCAGAGAGTTAAAAGGGATTTGGATGATGAAGAAAATCAAAATAATACCGATAATAGTAGGAGTACTAGGAACAATTCCGAAAAACTTTGAAAAAAGAATGGCAGAAATTGGAATCAGAGGAATAGCTGCAAAAATACAACTAATGATAATGAAAATGGCTGAAATACTAAGGAAAACACTTGAATGTGAAGAATAATACAAGTATACAATATAATTAAAAAGCGTTACCGGGAATGAAGAACATTGAAGCAGCATATCTACAAATTCTACACCCCCATCATGCGTTCCCTCCCATTGTCTCATCATCGTCCCCCCCCACACACACACACAAAAAAAGTGATACCAAAGAGCCAAGAAGGGTCAAGGAGGATGGAAAGACTGAGGAGAGAGCACTGACCAGACCTGCGCTGGACAAGCGCAAAGAGAATTGGGACCTTGGGGCGACTTAGTGCCACTCAAATTCCAGTATAGACCAATGGCCGCTGCCAGTGAAAAATCAATGGTAAGAGGCTGCTGCGATGATTCAAATTTATTTGCAAATGTTATCGAAAGAGGTGGAGATAGCTGGACATCTGGGGAGACTTGGTGTCACTCAGCTCCCAGAGAACACTACAGGTTTCCAATTAGATCTTTGATGACTTGTGTGAAAGCTCCATGTAAGCCAATAATAATGTCCCCTCCCAAATTCATTACCACCCTGAATTAAGGTCGTAGATGTTTACTATATTTTCTTAGTTTTTAGCCAATGTTCACATTATGGTATGATTGTCTTTTAGAGTATTTCTTTAGTTATGTGAACTTCATATTCGTATTCATGTATTCTGCACTGATATGAAAATGAAGACTATAGCAGAGCATAGGATTCCTAACCATGTAACTGATGAAAATATGCTTCACATTTTGATGAAAAAAATGGACATAGAAGAACAGAAAACCAAAACTTTAAATGTAATTTCTATATCAAAACTAATAGTTGTTTAAATATTTCAACATATAATCTTGTGGGGAAAATCCAGCTCCCCAATAAGGGGCACTCTCGATACGAACAAAAATAAAAATTGTCTCAGTCATGAAGAATTTCTCCTCCACTGACAGGACAGAAAAAGTGAAGTTTAGCATCAAAACAGATACTACACTATGATCTTGTCCCGAAGGCCAAGAATTGTTTGTGTTTTATATGTTTCTTTAATTGTTTGTTCCAAAAATTCATAATTCCGTTTTATCAGTATTAGATTGTATGTTGCTTTCAAATTACATAATTTTACAGAGATAATATTTATATTTTATATTGAATAAAGTTTAGTTTTATTATTAATCGAATTGGGTTCCTTTCTTGTCTTTTTAAAAATGCCCTCATATAGTATCGACAGTGACAGTTTGACAAATCTTACCTACATTGCCAGCAGGCATTTTTCAATTAACAGGCCTTCTATATGTCGATGGCTGTGGTTTTAGTAAGTAGTTACAGCTTGAAGGACACAGACAGAGAGTTGAGGTGATGGGTCATAATGGTTTAAAGCACCTCGGGGAGCAATGAGTCCAACACCTATCAAATGTAAAAAACATAAGACCAGCGTGCAGCTTTCCAATGGGGAAACATCTGTAATAAAGCTGCTGAAAAGACAAACCGAGATTTCTTTATTTATTGGGATGAATCTTCCTTGCGACTTTCCATCAAACAAGATCAAAGATAGACCAGGTATGTTTCTCCAATTGGCCAGATGTTAAACCGCCAGAGAACTGTTATCCATCTCTTTTTTGTTGTAAATGTTATGTGACTATTGAACTGTATCTGTAAATTTATATCGACACTTACATGCATGAGAATACTAAACAATAATATACATTCAACAGACACATAAACACATGAACGTTTATACATATACAACCTCATTACACAACAAATGAAAATTATGTATTTCTTATTTATATACTTTGATAAATTCTGGTAATGAGATGAATGATAGTAAGGAACTTGCTGATGACATTGTTTAAAAATTAATTTGTACTTGATGCAGTTTAAATGATTAATTTAATATTTTGAATTTGTTTTTCTAATTAGAAAAAAAATATTTAAGAAAACACATATATAAAAGAAGAAAGAAAACACATTTATAAAAGAAAATAGAAATTGTTCAATGTAAGTTTATTTTTATAATAAAAATAAATGTTATTTTGAAGAATAATAACATGAAGAAAACAATTTTATATATAAAATTGTCAAAATTCTTAAAAATTACATTTCCATATTTCATACACGTTTCATATCACTGATTCAGTTCTAATTCACTTTTTTCTATTTTGTTTTTATATGACCCCAAAAAACCCGAGGTAGTCAAATTATTCAATTAAAATATAGGAATAAAAATCCAAAAATTTTATTACAATAAATTAAAATCAGAGTTGCTTAAATCATTTAATTTGAAAAGATAAATAAATTCACACTTACCTTGAAATATCTCTTGACTGTCTCGTAACATCCATTTATCTGAAGTCCATCATACATTTTATAGTCATCACCTTTATCATTTATAAATAATTCCAAGTGTTTTTTTGTCATAAACTGCTTGAGTATACCTAAAAAGTAAAATAATTGATTTGTTCAGTATAAGAGAAAACTGGTTTCAGAAACTAATCATACACTGCTAGATGCAACTAGCTGTTACTACATTCACAGATGCAATTAGCTCTTACTGCATTTCCAGACACAACTAGCCCTTACTATATTGTCAGATGCAACTAGGAATTAATGTTTTTCGCCAATTTTTCAATATTTATCATCCGAAGGGTTGAGCTTCAAAAGCATACCGATCTCATGAAAATCCGTCGCCTCTGTCAAAAGTTTTAGGCAGACATACAAACATACATACATACATTTAAACAGAGAGGTGAGATTTATATTATAGAAGACTAGTCTGGGTGCCTGGCGTTGCCCGGGTGTTTGTAGGTGTGTGTTGAGAAAAAAAAAAGTTGTAGTAGGCAGGCAGGTTTGAACCCATGACGTGAAGACGGAAAAGAAAGCGGAGGTGTGTGTAACGGTTTTGGTTGAGCAAAAAAAATAAGAAAATAAAATAGAAAATTGCAAGCATAAAAAAAATATTAGACGTAGTAAGTAGTAAAAAACCCCAAACGGTTTTCTCGATGCGGCCACCTCAATTGTGACATCATGGGTTAGTTGAAATAATGTTTTTTATGCGACGTCATTGACGCGAGGTTTGAATGACTTGCAAAAATGTCAGCAAAAAAATTGATCCCTCCTTGTAGAAAAGTGCCCAGTTGAGTGTGAAGGAATTAATGTTTTTTGCCAATTTTTCGATATTTGTCATGTGAAGGGTCAAGCTTCAAAATGATACCAATCTCGTGAAAATTCGTCACCTGTGTCAAAAGTTTTAGGCAGACATACAAACATACATACATACATTTAAAAAAACAGGTGGGATTTATATTATAGACTAGCGGGGGTGCCCGGCGTTGAGCGTGTGTTTGGAGGTGTAAAAGAAGGGAAAAAAGAGGTTTTGGAAGGAAGGTAGGCTTGATAGATAGAGGGAATTAAATCACGCACTTAACTTTTGCTGTAAGGCAGTTTTTTTGGCTTTGTTAGAAACGTGTAGATGAAATATTGCAAAATATTGCGTGTAAAAGTCGTTTAAATAAAAGATAGACACGACCTCCCTCCGTAATTTGTAGATATTATAATTTGGACAGTATATAACAAGTTTTAAGAATGAGTGACCACCCTGAAGGCCCCCCCCCCTGTGAAAAAAGCCTTTGCCGGACACACTAACACACATTTTGCCTTTTATATATATATAGATGGCACTTTTTCTGTGTGTGTGTGTGTGTGTGTGTGTGTGTGTGTGTGTGTGTGTGTGTGTGCATGCATGAGTTTGTTCCCTACTGACTTTGAAATCGCTGAGATGATTTTTTAAAAATTTCACACAAATATACTTTATTGTTTTTAGATAGGTTTTGTATTGGAATGCCTGATAAGTATCGAAAACACATAATTGAAAAAAAAACAATTAAAAAAAGAACAGTATGATTTTAACCAAAGTTAATGCTCCTATACAGCCTAACATCACAAGTGCATTTAAAAATTTTTATCACTGGACAAGTAGAAGGGCCCAGCATATAAAATTAAAAGTAAGTTCTTTGATGTTTTTGATGTTTGTAATGAATGTTTCTGTTCGAAGCACAATTGAATTATAATACTTGGCTTTTGCATTTTAAACTTTTATTTAAGTCATTATGTAAAAATAATTTTATATAATTAACAATGTATTGTGGACTAAGTGACTGCAGAGAGGCATGTGAAGCTTCCTCCTGGTGCACCTAGGTGGGTCCCCAACTAGAGCAATAAATCAATTGCTTTGATTAAAAAATGGATAATTTCACTGATTTCGATGACAATAAAGAGTATTGGAAAGTCAGAACATTTGTTGATTCTCATTAAATTCTAGTTAACGTCAGGTTTTCCTACTCGTCTTTACTACAGGTAATAATAATTAATACTAACATAAAAATTACTTAAAAATACTACACAGTCAAATTTGGAAAACAACATCTTTATTCATTTCATTTTATCATTCAATTAGAAAAACAACAAATTTTTTATTGGCTACTAGCCAGGTGACCCAACGTTGCCCACGATTAAATGATGATCAATGAATGTTTCACACTCCCATATTTTTATTGTCATTGAAGTCAGTGAAATAGCTAATTTTTCAATCAAATTAACTGACTGCCTGCTTTAACTGGGAACCCATCACAATGCATGTGGAGGAAGCTTCACATGCCTCTCGCAATGACTAAGTTCACAATTCATTGTAATCTACATTGCACTGTAGAGAACCTACTGTTGATTTTATAAAATTATTTTATTTTTTTTACACAGGCATCACCACATTATCAAGGCCAAGAGGCCACTCAAGGATAAGGGTTAAAGAGTGTATAATAGAAGTTGGAAAATATAGTAATCATTAGTAATGAAAATTCGGTAAATTTGTTAACTTATATGGAACAGCTCATCAAGAACTTGAAGACAAACATATTGTACTCAGCCGGAAAGCAGAAAAACGGAAGACAATTCCACAGGCGTGCAGTTCTAAGAAAGAAGCTTTGTTCATGGAATCTACGTTTAGGTTTAGGCACAGATAAAGAGTGGGGGGAATTATTGATAGTGTTTTCAGCTAGACGAGTGTTTCTTGTGAAAGTTTGGCGAGGGGAGACCGTAGACTGAAGCTCAGTCGAACACTTTCCATGAAAATAACGATACATCAGCGACAAGCTCCCAACATCTCTTCTGTGAGATAGAGGTTGCAGGAAAGAGAAAAGGACATCTCCTACGATGCTACGAAGTCTATTTTGAACTCTATCAAGGCAGGACAAGTTCTTTCTAGCAGCTCCTGCCCAGATGTGGCAACAGTATTCCATCCTTGGACATACCTGGCTCTTATATAGATAGAGAATTGCATAAACAGTGAGATATCTACTGGATCGATAGAAAGATCCCAACATTTTTCCAGCGGCTCTGGTAACAGATTTGATGTACATGTTCCATTTAAGATCAGGAGTAATTGTCAAGCCCAGAAGCTTGTCAAAACATGAGGCCTCCCCAAGAAGAGAGCCATTCATTTCAATTGATGCCAGATGTGGATCAGAATGTTGATGATGTAAAGAGAGAAGCTTGGTTTTAGATACATTAAAAGTAACCAGCCACTCTTTTCCCCATTGTACCACGTGCTCAAGATCAGAGGAGAGAGAATCAGAGAGAACTTGGTCGTTTACTGTCTTAGATGTGCTACCATAAATGGTAGTGTCATCAGCATAAATGTCTACAAATGATGTAAGGATGTGATTTGGAAGATCATTGATGTAGATCAGGAAAAGAGTTGGGCTCAGGATGGACCCCTGAGGGACACCAGCATTAATACTGTGAGCTTCTGATTTTTGCCCATCAACTACTACTCTTATGAACCTATCAGAAAGAAATGATTTAATAATTAAGAAGACATTTCCAGCGATACCATAGCTAGAGATTTTGTGAAGTAAACCTTTATGCCATACTCTATCAAAGGCCTTAGATATGTCAAGAGCAATTTCCCTAGAAAGGTTGCCTCTGTCGAGAGATTTGCTAATCCTATGAGATATAACTGTAAGCACATCTGCTGTAGATCTAGCAGAACGGAAACCATATTGAGTGTCACTAAGAAGGTTATGGCTTGCATTAAAGTTTAAAATGCAAGAATCAAGTATCATGCTTCAATTGTGCTCTAAACAGAAACATTCATTTAGCACACACTCTTGTCATATCAAAGAACATACTGCTGATTTTATATGTCTGGCACTACTGGTTGTGCAATGATAATGGCTTGAATTTAAGTTAAAATGAAAAAGTCAAGTATTATTGTAAAATTGTGCTTTAAACAGAAACATCCATTTCGAATGCATCCCAGTCATATAAAAGTATCTCCTGTTGATTTTATATCTTGGGCTTTTCAGCTTAAGCGGTAATAAAACTTCTCAAATGCACTTGCGATGTTTTTTTTTTTTTTTTTTTTTTTTACACAGTGATCACCACTTATCAAGGCCCGGAAGCCACTCAGGGATAAGGGTTATTGCAAGTATATTACGTTAGTGTGGAGATTTGATGAAGTGTTTACTTAAGGGGGCGGTTCATTAGTAATTTGTAAACATTGGACTTGAACACATCCAAGTTGTAGTCCGGTGGGAAGCAGGCAGGCTGTATAAGATGTTAACTTTGGTCAAAATCACCTGTTCCTTCTTTCATCAGATTATTTCAGTTATTGGTACTTATCGAGGACATGCTGACACAAAACCCATCTAAGAACACTGTCAGGCACATAAAGTATCTTCGTGCAAAATTTCATAAAAATCAACCCAACCGTTTTCGAGTCTATAGGGAACGACCACACAGACTCAGTTCGTTTTATATAATAATAGTGATTAGGGTTTAAAACTATAAAGGCATTCATTTGCATATGAGAGAAGGACAAATTGTGGAGGACAATGAATTGATTATTTGACAGCTGATGTAACAAATCGAATTTGACAAGTGTTGTGAATTATGGCATCAGTGAAAAGGAATGTTTTCAGTTTCTATTTAGATTATAAGTTATCTCGGTAGAAAAGCAACATTCATTGCAATTTAAGATTCAGACTTTTGAAAGTTGATGACCTCATTTTATGCAAAAGTGTTTATTACAATTTGAGAATCAAACTTTGACTTTTTTTTTTGTGCATTTGGAAGTCAACAAGAATATAAAGGACTAGTTGCATAGTGTGGGCTAGTTATCTCTGGCTGTGTAGTTAGGGCTACTTGTATCTGATCATATATTAAGGACTAGTTGTGTCTTGCCGTGTAGTGAAGCCTAATTTTGTCTGGTTGTGTATTAAGGGCTAGTTTTATCTGGATATGTAGTGAGGGCTAGTTTTGTTTGGTTGTTGTATCTGGCCATATAGTGAGAGCTAATTCAGTCTGGCTGTGTATGAAGTGCTAGAGATGTAAATGTCGATCTAGGCATGCGTCTATTTGATACAAAATGATTGTTAATGATTGTTACGTGTATAAACAATACCCCCCCCCCTTTAGGTGTAACTCTCCTAGTAGAGGTACACTTCACCTACTTACCTCCCTTGGCCAGCATAACTCACCTTGGTGTGGGGTGTCTGTAATATAGCCATTATGGAGAATAAACTACGATATGAATCTTGTCCCTAGCATCCGTGTTTGTTGTCCATATTATATGCATATCTACACACATAACATGATGGCAGATTGTGGTAAAAACCGAAACACGTCTCCTAAACTATAAAAACAACTGCCGGTCGTCATAAAACTGAGTAAGCTGTTTTATTTATTTTTTATTTTTTTGTCTTCTCTGCTATGTTCGACGTCCATACGGACGGTGACGGTGTCTGGTCTGTTTACTGTTAACTTCTGGTGCTTACTAGCATCACTTTGTCACTGTGACTATTTATCTGTCCTGTTTACACCATCACGATGTATTGATGACACGACGGCTACTACTACTACTGTCACTAATCTCTCTACTGATATGGCTGGTCTACACATGGGGGCTCCTGAAAGACTCGTATTCGGCGGGAATAAGGCTGATTCATGGAACTTGTTTTTCAAAAGATGGTCCAACTATGCACTGCTAACCCGACTTGACCGAAAACCGAGAGAAATACAAGTGGCAGTGCTAGAAAACTGTTTAGGCGATGAAGCTATGAGGATATACCAGAGTATACAGTTCGACACCCCAGATACAGACCGCACTGTACAAGATATACAACAGGCTTTAAATGAATATGCTATAGGAATAACGAATGAAACTTACGAGAGGTTTGTTTTTCGTCAGAGGAAGCAGGAGGAAGGTGAAGCTTTTGATGTTTTCTATAACGACTTCTGTCACGAAGCTGTAATTTTTGCTTCAAATGCTATGAGTCGATGCTCAGAGACCAGCTTGTGGAAGGCATCCGGAATCAAAACACAAAGCAGGACCTTCTAAAACTCCAAAACCTTACCCTGCAGAAAAGTGTAGACATTTGCAGGGCAGCTGAAAAGGCCTCTATACAAAGTCAAAATATGGGAACAGAGGATGCTACTGCCCGGATAATGAGGGTCAGTGAAACCAGTAAAGCTTGGGAACCAGCTCAAAAGAAGAAATGCTCCTTCTGTGGTTACTTGCATGCAGCAAAGCGCAGCAGATGTCCAGCTTTTGGTAAACGATGTAACGCATGTATGGAGAAAGGCCATTTTGAGTCATCAAGGTGCCCCAACAAGTTCAGTAAAGCTATGGGACAATGGAGCAACATATCAAAGAATAAAAAGTACAGTAGGCCACGACCACATGTGCACCATGTCGACACTTCATCAGAGGATGATGAGGGAGAATATACCCACTGGGTGAATGCAGTGAAGTCAAATAAGAAGCATAGGAAAGATGCCAAGTGTCTCATGCTCCTCGACAACCAGGAAACTGTCTTCCAGATTGACACAGGGGCAACCATCAACACACTTCCTGCAAAGTTTGCAAATGAATTAACACCATACAATGGGGTTCTGACAATATGGAACAAATCTCTTTTGAAACCACTCGGAATATGTCACAAAAATGTTAAAAACCCTAAGACGAACAAAACATATTCAGTGGAGTTTGTCGTATTCAGAGACGAATACGACTGTCAACCCTTATTGGGCCTACCTACAAATACGCATATGGGCCTGGTTGAAAACAGCAGAATTTCCACCGTGTTGCAGCAGTTAACATGGACAATAGCTACCAGGAGGTGTTTGATGGAAAATTGGGGAAGCTACCAGGAGTTGCAACCCTACAACTTAAGCCAGATGTTATTCCAGCTGTGATGCCGAACAGGAGGACACCTGTTGCGGTACGCCCAGAACTAAAGAAGGAACTAGACAGACTGACAAAAATCGGAGTCATCGAGCCGGTATATAAGCCTACTCCATGGGTTAGCCAACTAGTCCTCACAAGGAAGAAGAATGGAGCCTTAAGAATATGCTTGGACCCGCATGAGCTCAACAAAGCACTCATGCGGGAACGCTACATCATGCCTATCCTCGAGGATACCCTCCACGATACGAGGGATGCAAAGATATTCAGCAAGGCGGAGCTATCTTCAGGATATTGGCATGTCGAACTTGATGAAGCCTCCAGCAACTTGACCACATTCCAAACATGTTTCGGCCGATACCGTTGGCGTCGACTACTTTTTGGTCTAAACTCGGCAGCCGAAATATTTCAAAGGAAGCTGGTAGAGCAATTCCAGGACATGAAAGGAGTTATTATCATTGCTGATGACCTGGTGGTTTATGGAACTAACCAGGAGGAATATGACAGACGACTTCACAGCCTTCTAAAAAAATGCCAGACAATAGGATAGTGTTCGACTGAGCTTTAATCTATGGTCCCCCCTCGCCAAACTTTCACAAGAAACACTCGTCTAGCTGTAAACAATATCAATAATTTCCCCCACTCTTTATCTGAGCCTAAATCTAAACGTTGATTCCATGAACAAAGCTTCTTTCTTAGAACTGCACGCCTGTGGAATTGTCTTCCGTTTTCCTGCTTTCCGGCTGACTACAATATGGTTGTGTTCAAGTCTAAAGTAAATAAGTTCTTGATGAGCCGTTCCATATAAGTTATCAAATTTACCAAATTTTCATTACTAATGATTACTATATTGTCCAATTTCTACTGTACACTCTTTAACCCTTATCCTTGAGTAGCCTCTGGGCCTTGATAATGTGGTGATGCCTATGTAAAAAAAAAAAAAAAAAAAAGACGCTATCATTTTCATGGGGCATCGCATAACCAAGGAAGGTATAATGGCTGACCCAGAAAAAATCAGGGCCATTACTGACATGCCAGCACCAGAAACTATTGGAGACCTACGTAGATTTCTTGATTGGTAAACTATGTTGGGAAATTTATCCCCAACCTGACGACAATCTTAAAGCCTCTCCAAGACCTAACAAAAAAAGATGTCACGTGGACGTGGTCAGAGGCACAGCAATCGGCTTTCAGGACAGTCAAAGATATGATATGCAAAGCACCAGTGCTCTCTTACTACAACCTACTTAAAGAACTCATACTTGAGAATGATGCATGTGAGTATGAGTTGGGAGCAGCCCTGATCCAAGAAGGGCAACCAGTTGCCTATGCAAGCCGTTCCCTATCAGACACTGAAGGAAGATACGCCCAAATTAAAAAAGAGATGCTTGCAGTGGTATATGGTCTGGAAAAATTTCACCATTACATGCATGGAAGGAAAGTGAATGTCCTCACTGACCATAAACCACTTGTGGCGATCTGCCAGAAGCCACTAGCGAAAGCACCTAAACGACTCCAAAACTTGCTGCTACGGGCGCAACAGTATGATTTCTCTATCAGATACAAGCCAGGGAAAGAAATCCCATTAGCAGACACTCTCTCACGTGCGCCCATAGACGAACCAAAATCAGAAGAGCTCATGACTGTAAATAATTTGATGATGCATCCCATCAAAGACCGCAGACTTTCTGAGATCAGATTCAAGACACTGGAGGATCCTATCATGAAGATATTAGCTGAGGTTATTGCAACAGGCTGGCCCAGTGACAAAAAACTGTTGCCCGACTCAGTAAAACTTACAGGGACGAGTTGACAGCACAAGATGGACTAATACTAAGAGGACAAAGAATAGTCGTACCTCAATCTATGAGAGCGGAAATGAAACAAAAATGTCATGCAGGCCACCTAGGCATAAACTCTTGTCTCAGAAGAGCGAGAGAGCTATTGTTTTGGCCAGGTATGTTCGCTGAAATACGCCAATATGTCCAAGCCTGTGCCACATGTGCAACATATGCAGACCGTCAACCAGCGGAGCCCCTCATAATCACAGAAATACCAAAAAGACCCTGGCAACGAGTTGCTACCGACATTTTCTCATGGGGTGGAAATGAATATTTGGTCACGGTGGACCAGCATAGCAGTTTTTTTGAGGTGGACAAGTTGAATGGCTCAACATCAGATGCAGTGATCAGTCGTCTTAGAGGCCATTTTGCTAGATATGGTATACCAGACATCCTCATTTCTGATAATGGACCCCAATTCTCATCTAGCATGTTTCGGAAGTTTGCAAAAGATTGGGCGTTTACTCACGAAACAATATCCCCTGGGAACAGTCAAGCAAATGGTGCTGCTGAGGCAGCTGTGAAAATTATGAAGCGTCTAATGCGAAAGTGCAAAGCTTCGGGAGAGGACCTATTACTTGGGCTACTGAACATGCGAAATATACCCACTGAAGGTCTCAATACTAGTCCAGCACAGAGACTGCTAGGCCGACGGACAAAGGCAACAGTACCAACCACTGAGGCCCTACTGAGGCCCAGCTACACTTACTCACATTATGAGGCACAAAACAAAGAAGATAAGAAGCTGAGGCGGCAGGGCAAAGGCAGAGAACTGAGCCAACTTCATGTGGGCAGCAATGTCTGGATCCAGCCTCTAAGACCTCACGCAAGAGAGTGGGAGGAAGCCACGGTAAGAAAAAGGTTGACTGGTCGGTCGTACGAAGTTGAAAATGCAAGCGGACAACGATACCGCCGCAACCGTCATTTCATACGCCAAACAATACAACCAAAACACTCTTTCCCCATACACCAACCAAGAGGCACCATCTACAACCACTCTGAGATAGAAAGACTCACCCCAGACAATGCAACAAATAGACAAAATGAGATGGAAACACCAGCAGATCAACAAGACCCAAACGAGAGACCAATATCACCAATACAGACAAGATAGGGCAGAGTCATAAGAAAGCCTGTCAGATATTGTGAATGATCTACCTGAATTTTGAAAAGGACACACTTTCTCTCTTGTTACAATATTTTGGAGTGATAATGGGGTATGATCCCACACAGTCGGACGATTCTATTTATAAAGGATGCTGCTAAGAAGTGACAAATCAAATTAATTAACGTTCTGCTACCAACCAATCAGAAACCAGAATTGCTTCATAAATATTAAACCTTTTCTGGAGCAATTTCACATGTTCTTTCCCGGGTTTCGACACGGTAAGAATATTTTGTTCTGTGAAACTGTCTACTACAAACAAGTCACCTCCCAGGACTTGTGTGGAACAGCGAACCATCTGAAATTTTCTGAAATTCAAAATGGCTTACACTTCTAGATCTCTTCCTCTTTAAGGAGGGAGATGTTACGTGTATAAACAATATCCCCCCTTTAGGTGTAACTCTCCTAGTAGAGGTACACTTCCCCTACTTACCTCCCTTGGCCGGCATAACACCTTGGTGTGGGGTGTCTGTAATATAGCCATTATGGAGAATAAACTACGATATGAATCTGGTCCCTAGCATCCGTGTTTGTTGTCCAAATTATATGCATGTCTACACACATAACAATGATCATTGAGGGTGTGGTTTAAAAAATATGGTACTTGTACAGTTTAGTCAAGACATTAAAAAATGAAAATATCGAAAAAAGTTTAAATTGTATGTATCCGTTATGGGACCAAGTTCGCTGAAAAAAATTTCACTTAATTTCATCAAGTAGTTTTTTCTTCGCAGCGAAAAAACAATTTGTTATGATACTGAGCAAAATGTTCGATTTTTAGGAAGAAAAGCTAGTATTAGAGATGGATGGGGAGGGTGTTAGCGCTTTAACTGAAGTTATCTCCCTTTGTCATTTCTAAAATTCAAACAATTTTTTTTTTAATCAAAGATGGCCGCCTTCAACGCGCTCTCATAAAAACGTGTTTTATCCGCTGTAAAAAAAACAAACAAAAAAAAACCATTTGATGAAATTAAGTGAATTCTTTTTTCAGAGAACTTCGTTCTATAACGCATACATACAATTTAAACTTTTTTTCGATATTTTCATTTTTTAATGTTTTGACTAGACTGTACAAGTAGCAAGAATATAAATATATTAATTTGCATATGAAAGCAGTGTAGTGGTTCTGTTAACAAGCACAAAATTGTGGACAATGGGTCGAGTGTTTTGCAACTGAAAGAGCTCATCGAAGTTAAGAGTTGGTGTAAATTATGACGTCTTGTAAAAAAAAAAAAAAAGGATGTGAAATGCAAGGGGCATAACTGCGTTTGACTAAGTGAAATAAACTCAACAACTACCGTCTAATTTCGTACGTTTTCATCGTCTTAAATGATGTCTATTTCACGTAATAAAATAGAGTTATGTCCCTTGCACTCAATATCTTTTTAAAGAATCGGCATATGCATAATGTTTTTATAATTTTTTGTTTATTAACATCACAAGCAGCATGAATTGAAGCAAATACATTGAGGTAATTACTTCTACGGTAGGTGTGTCAGAATTGGGGGGGGGGGGTGACCGTGGCCTTCGTTCTTGTCTTTTAAGACGGTCTTGGGTTGACACCCTTAACACTTAACACTCTTAACTGCGAATAAAATATAAAACACTTGTAATTTCTCTTTTTAAAGTGGGTTGTTTAATTTCGTTATGGAATATACTTCCAAAATAAACTATTGAAGTTTTTTTTAAAGAATAATAGAAATATTATTTTTTATTTAAAAAAAAAAGTTTTTACAAAGTGCATGCATGTGCTCATTCATCCATTTTTTTTCTACGTAATGAAATGAATAGAATTTTACGAGTTAAATTTTTTTAAATTTTTTCAATTTAAAAATCTATCTAAATGTTTCTAGTGATTCATTTTTACAATATTTGCAGGTTTAATGTAAAATTTTATGCTCTTTCCAATAAATCGAATATAATATTCTGGACAAGCGTTTTTTTTTTTTTCTTTTAATTCACCCCTCTGGCCGCCCCATTTTGAAATGTCTATTAAAATGAAAATAATTAATTTTCTCACCTAAGGTTTATATATCACAAATTGAAGATGAAAGATCAATAAATAAAATAATCTAAAAAAAAAAAAAAAAAGAATAGTTTTGTACAAATTTACCTGTAAAGTCAAAAGTTTAAAACCTTTTTTAAAAAAAACGTTGATTTTTTTTTTTTTAAGTGGAACCTCATAATTTGAAAATATTGTCCAGTAAATACTGAACACTTACATCAATTTCATTCAATGATTTTTTTTTTTTTTTTTTTTTTTTTTTTTAAGATATTTAGGAAAAAAAAGTCATTGCATAAAGAAGAAAATATTTTAAATCAAAAACTCATGTATTTCTTTAAGAGAATAAAAAAAAAATGGAAAATTTGTCCAGGGGTTTGTTTATAAAAGTAAACTTACTTATGAGTGAAATGTGATTATTTTTCAGGTACGGTGACCCATATTGACTAACTTTGTTGTTGACAGCAAACATGTCAGAAATACAAAGGGGAGATAAGGCACATGTCAGAAATAATTAATTAGGCCTCCGTATTTGTCAACTGGAAGAAATGTACAACATTAAACAGCTCAGCCACGAAGCAATAGTAACAGAAACATGTTTGAATTTATTTAAGTATTAAGAATTAGCAGTTACCCGAACACAATGAGTTAATGAGGTCAACTTTCACTGCGGGGCAGTTTTTTATTTACTGCAGGGCAGTTTTTTTGGGTTTTTTTTTCCCCAAGATGTTGTGGGGGGAAACCAGCTCCCCATAAAAAGGGGATTGTCCCAATTGAATAGCAATTGTCTGATATAAGGAGAAAAGCTGATTGCTTTTGGACATTCCCGGTGAGTTTCGCTTTTATACGAAAAAGCCAAATCCACACGCGGCGATTCAAAAATGTGGAATATTTAGCTTTACAAAGTCGGACAAATTAGACAGGTGATCCCCATTCTTAATTTGTATATATTATCATTTAGACAGCATATAAAAAGTTTAAAGAAGGAGTGAGCCGACCGATCACTTCCCAGAAAAACACATACACGAAAAGTGAACATACATACACGCACACACATTTTCGCTTTTATATATATAGATGTACTTTTTCACATGACACATGAACTCCTACCCCCAAACCTATCACGGCAACCCCACTCAACCTCATTACATATTACTTATATCCATTATGTGATATTCAGTTTTCATCCTATATCAACTCCCACCACATTCACAATGTCTTTCCCTCTTCCTCTCGTTCCTAATGTAGTTATAGTTAGATGTCACATCGATAATATCTTACCTAGCACCTTATCTCCTCTTCTGATGAGAAGCATTAGGCTTTGAAATATTTTTTTATACCGAAAAACAAAAGCAAACATGCGGCGACCCCAAAATGTTGAATATTTAACGTTTCCAAGTCGGGCAAATTAAATAGACAGGCGACCCCTGTTAAGTCGAAGATATTATCATTTAGACAGCATATAAAAAGTTTTAAAAATGAGCGACGGCCTCGAGAAGCCGCCAGAAAAAAGTCTTTTGTAGACATACACAAAAAGCGAACATACATACATTTTTGCTTGAAATACATACATTTTCGCATGAAATACATACATTTTCGCTTGAAATACATAGGTATAAAGAGCATATATACCCGCATCCCTAACTGATGTTTTCTCCCTATTGAATGAATGATTAAATTTATATGCATTAGTATATATATCTTCATACTGACGTTTTTTTTTATTACTTTTTCCATATATATATATATATATATATATATATATATATATATATATATATATATATATATTAGTGTTGGGACAGTTAATTGAAATTGGAATTGGGAAACAGAAAAATCAACAAATACGAGGGTATTGGAATCGGTATTGGAATCGAAAAAATTGGTGCCTATTTTCCGATGCTAAAACGATTCTTTTAATTGTCTTTTTTTATTTGATTTATTTTCAAGTAAAATCTTCCATTGCTGGTAATAATGATAAAGTAATAAATATTTATTGATTTTATAATATCAGTAAAGCTAAAATCTACAGATCATCCTCCGCAAGTGTATTTTGACGTTTAGTAAAATATCTGCACATTTAACATGTGTTTTTTTTTACAGAAATAAGGGAAAATAACAACTGTATAGTTAAATATTTAAAGATTTATTAAAAATCAGAATCGGTAATTGTACCAGAATCGGAAATTTAGTACAGAATCAAAAAAAAAAAAAAAAATGATTAAAAATCAGAATCAGTAATTGTATCAGAATCGGGGAAAAATATTGGAATTGTCCCATCACTAATATGCATATTTGGGCAGTATACTTTCATTTATACAGGTCTGATTGAATATCAATGCTAAGCTTTACATATTCTTTTTTTTTTTGCCCATTTTTTCAATAGAGGGGGGGGGGGCGATGATCTATAGATTTTAGTTTTAATGGTAATTTAAAATCAATATATATTTATTTTATTATTATTACTAGCAGTAGAAGATTTTTCTTTAAACAAAATCAAATAAAAAACAATTAAAAGAATCGTTTTTAGTATCAGAAAATAGGCACGATTTTTTCTGCTTCAAATACCGATTCCAATACCCCTAAAAGATCCGATTTTTCCGATTCTCTATTTTGATGAATCGTCCCAACACTAATATATATATATATATATATATATATATATATATATATATATATATATGAGAACAAGTAGTTAATAAAACATGTTAAAAACACTTTGAAATAGAGTTACAAACATATTTAATTATAAAAAGGAAACAATAAATAAGTGGATAGTCCTTAATCCACGGAGTTTCGAAGAAATACTTTCCTTCTCATCAGAGGTAGGATTTAGCAAAATGTGGGATCGGATTTTGCTAGCAAAAGTATTTAATGAACCTACAAGTATGTCATAGATCTTATTTGATAACAAAAAGTGAAGCACAGGGAATAGGGTGAATAAAAAAGTGATTTCACGTGAATGGATAGTCTGGTGAAGTGTAAAGTATCCAATGACGGTAAAATCCAAAAATGCAGAATCCAAGAAAGTTAGTTAAATTTTCATCCACACAAGTAAAATAGTGCTAAGCTCTGCATATTCTTTTTTTTTATCCATTTTTCCAATATATTAGGTTAACTTTCTCGCGTTTTTGGATGGAGTAGAGAAATTCGTCAAACGTACTAACGTTTTCAACCCACATGGGTTTTCTTCAAGTATTGTAGTATAGTGAATGTTCATTGTTGAATTGACTGATCAAAGGATGCACATATGAATATTTCAGTACGCCTTCCCCACCTCCAAAACCATCCTGATGAATGAGCAATGCCTTGAGGATGGGTAGGTGTAGGCCACAATAAGAGATGGTAAGGATGGTCGGGTTTTCTTTAAGGAGTTTTCTAATCTGAAGATAACCCATGTGGGTTGATAACGTTAGTAGGTTTGACAAATTTCTCTACTCTCTTGCTGAAAATGTGAGAAAGCCAGCCATATTGAAAAAATGGATAAAACAAAAAAAAATATGCAGAACTTAGCACTGATATTCACCAGACTTGTATGAATTATATATATATATATATATATATATATATATATATATATATATATATATATATATAGTAATTTATAAAATATATTGCGATTAAGCTTTTCATCCACTCTAGGATTCTTCAGGCTTATGCGTAAGCCTGAAGAATCCTAGGGTGGATGAAACGTGGAATATTCAGTGTAGCTTAATCGCCATATATATTTTATAAATTACTAACTAGCTCTACCTACGTATTGAGCACTTTTGAAGTAAATACTTCAAGTTTATGCATAAATTTATACTTTTGTATATTAATTTTATGTGAGTAAATGAAGTAGTTATATATATATATGTTATATTCTGGAGGGTATAGGGGAGATTGTATCATAAAGTGAATAGTGTCAAGAAGGAGATTCGTGTACGTGATCGTCTAGTTTCTAATCTTATTGTTCATGTCTTCGTGGGTGTGTGTTTGTGTACATGTATTTCTTAACATACCTTTTCATTCATGTGTCGTCGGTTGTTCCTCTGGTTTCATTGTCTCTTGGAGGGGAGCTGGCCTGTTGGATGAAGAATTCACTCCAAGATGATAATTAAGGTTTTATGTTTTTATTCACTTTCCAAAGGTCGACACAGAATGGAGGTGAACCTTGCTTGCTTGCTTGGTACACGTCAGCGTCCTCCCCAGCCCAGGGGGGGGACAGCTGAAAAGCCGTCTGTCTTCTTCAACACCCGAAACCAAACTGCCAAAAAAGAATCAGCTAACCTCATCACATGACACCACGTCATCTGGTCAGCTGACCCTTCTTCTGCAAACGTGTCCACTGTCCACGTTATTCATCTCTCTCTCTTTCCCTCCCTCTCTCTTTCTCTATTCTCTAATAGAGACACAGAGAGAGAAAATAGAAAGAGTAAGAAAGCCAGAGAGGGGGGAAGAGATGCTCTTTAACATATATATATATATATATATATATATATATATATATATATATGTACATGTATATTAGTGTTGGGACAATTAATCGGAATAGAGAATAGGAAAAATCAGATCTTTTAGGGGTATTGGAATCGGTATCTGTAAAAGAAAAATTTGTGCCTATTTTCAGATACCAAAAACGATTCTTTTATTTGATTTTGTTTAAAGCAAATCTTCTACTGTTAGTAGTAATAATAAAATAAATATGTATTGATTTTAAACTACCAGTAAAACTAAAATCTATGGATCATAACACCTCCACCGCGTTTTTACATTTGAGAAAATATCTGCAGACGAACATGTGTGTCTACAGAAATCGGGGGAAAATAACGATATTTAAATATTTATAAAGATTCAGAATCGAAAATTTAGTAAGGATTCGCTAATTGTATCTGATTCTGAAAAAATACTGGAGTCGTCCCATCAATAATATATATATATATATATATATATATATAATTTTTTAATTTTTTATTGAGTCCATAATAAATTTAGATTACTGTTTCCATTGGATTTTCACCCCAGGAGATGAGGTAGAGTACCAATTTCATCGGTACTCAATTCTCAATGAAAAACCAAGACACGGAATAATAAAATAATGTTAAAAAATACACATTGTTGGTGTATATATATATATATATATATATATATATATATATATATATATATATATATATATATATATATATAATTTTTTAATTTTTTATTGAGTCCATAATAAATTTACATTACTGTTTCCATTGGATTTTCACCCCAGGAGTGAACGCAAAAAACCTCTACTCCCACTACTCCACTCCTAAGTACTTTTCAAACTTTAACGTCTCCTTTTCTTCCTTTTTCAAACGTATCTAATAGACGCTCTTTAGCGTTTTTTCACAACTGAAATTCAACTATAAAACCTTCTCACACTACCACACGACCTCCCTCTCTATTTAATACCCCCCCCCCAATAACTTTCTATCCATTTCTGTAAGTTCAAACTTCATAAATTCCGATGGAATTGGTATTCTACCTCATCTCCTGGGGTGAAAATCCAATGGAAACAGTAATGTAAATTTATTATTAACTCAATAAAAAAAAAAAAAAAAAAATTATATACCGCTCTATTAACATATCGAGCATTTTTATTGTTTTTTTTTTTTTTACCTTATTTCCCTTGAAAAGATATATATATATATATATATATATATATATATATATATATATATATATATATATATAGAGAGAGAGAGAGAGAGAGAGAGAGAGAGCGGGGGTAGGGAGAGGGAGAAATAAGTAATAGCAAAATAGCAATAATAATTATTTTTTTATTATAAAGTAAAAAATTGTCATTTTTTTATTCCAAAATATTTTAGCCAGGCTTCAAAACAGTAGATTCTCAAAAAAAAAGGAAAAAAATTAGTAAGAACAAAAATCATAATGAACATTCAACCAATAATTATTAATGCCAGAAAAAAAAAAAAAAAAAAAAAAAAAAAAAATATATATATATATATATATATATATATATATATATATATATATATATATAATTAAAATTTTATAAACATTAGAAATATATAATTAAAATTTTATAAACATTTGAAATATGTATATATTTATATATAATTAGAATTTTATAAACATTAGAAATATATATATATATAATTAAAATTTTATAAACATTATATATTTCGTATATTAATTTTATGTGAGTAAATGAAGTATATATAGGAAATTTACTGTGAGTCCAGAATGAGTTTACATATTGTTTCCGCTAGGGGGGGGGGAGAAGAGGAAATATCCGATTAACTTCATCAGAATTCACAGGTGGACTAAGTTTCAAATAAGAAAGGAAAAATCGTAGCAGATGAAGGGGAGTTAGATAAGAAAGGGGGTGGTGGAAGGGAGAGGATGTTGGAATTTAAAGTAGTAGGAGTGTATATAATAAGAGGGGGGGGTTGTATTACTGTACACATAGATTCGAAAAAGTGGTCAAAAAATAAAATATACAACAAAGAAATATTAACAGTAGCTATAAAAGTTACTTTGCAACCTACCTGAATCATTTATTAGTGTTTTTAAGTAGTTTTAAATGCTCTTTATTTCATACCAAATATTAACTTTTTACGAGTCGTAAGAATTCAAGATGGCCAAAATTACTACCCCCTTTCTTCTTCGAAGAGAGAAGCCTCGTTTTCAAATTATACTTCGCGCATATTTTTGGGGGAGGAGCTTGCCTCGTTTTCAGCACGTGTCTCTGCGGACATATGTCTCTGCGGACATTTTGCGTTTACATGTCTCTGCGGACATTTTTTGTTTACATTTTTTAGAAGTTCCGTCCTCATAATGAAAGTATTTGTAAACATTACATTTAATTTAGATATTTATTGCGCACAAATACTTTTTAGTTTTTTTCTTGGGGGGGGGGGGGAGGAATAACATATAAAGTGGTCAAAACGGTAAATATTTTTTTAAGTTTACATTTTTAAGAAGTTTTGGTACTAGTGCAGAGAGTGATCTGGACGTAAATAATAACGTTATTATTCAAAAAGCCATTCTTAACATGGGGAGGGAAGGGTGTTTTGTACCTATTCTATGCTTTAACCTTACAATTGAATAAAAAAAAACACACCATAAAACTTTAAACTTGGAAATACGATTTGACACGATAAGTTTGGGAAAAGGAATTATAAATAAAAAACTAGACAAAATACGGTTAAAAACTCGCTCAATATATGTTTCCGTGACATAGTTTGACATGTATTCAGTGGGTTTTTAACAGAATTTTGCATATTTTTTTATTTTCAACTCCTTTTCCCAAACTTACCGTGTTAAAGAGAGAGTCGGTCGCCATTCTTAATTTTCCAATACATCGATAAACATTGTATGTTTTTCGAGCTGAATAAACATGTTACATTAAATAAAAACACTAAAAACAAATCCAGTTAGGTAGAAAAGTAACTTATCTTGGCTTTGATGACATTTATTTAAAAACAATTTGCGCTTGAGCCATTTTTTTTTTCAGAAATTTTCAGCACATCAGGGATTTTCGGGTGTGCTGAAAACGAATATCACATTTTCACGATATTGCAAACATACTTTTCTGCATGTTTCATCCAGTAATATACGCTTTTCGGAAACTTAAATTTTAAATCATACACTTTTCGGAAAATTAAATTTATATCATACACTTTTCCGAAACTTCTTTTAAATTTATATCCATCGATTCCTGAAACTGTATTTTTCTGAAACGACTTCCAATTTCTGAGGAAAAAAAAAAAATGGCTCAAGCGCAAATTGTTTTTAAATAAATGTTATCAAAGCCAAGATAAGTTACTTTTCTACCTAACTGGATATGTTTTTAGTGTTTTTATTTAATGTAACATGTTTATTCAGCTCGAAAAACATACAATGTTTATCGATGTATTGGAAAATGAAGAATGGCGACCGACTCTCTCTTTAACACGGTAAGTTTGGGAAAAGGAGTTGAAAATAAAAAAATATGCAAAATACTGTTAAAAACCCACTGAATACATGTCAACCTATGTCATGGAAACATATATTGAGCGAGTTTTTAACCGTATTTTGTCTAGTTTTTTATTTATAATTCCTTTTCCCAAACTTACCGTGTCAAATCGTATTTCCAAGTTTAAAGTTTTATGGTGTGTTTTTTTTTATTCAATTGTAAGGTTAAAGCATAGAATAGGTACAAAACACCCTCCCCTTCCCATGTTAAGAATGGCTTTTTAAATAATAACGTTATTATTTACGTCCAGAGATCACTCTCTGCACTAGTACCAAAACTTCTTAAAAATGTAAACTTAAAAAAATATTTACCGTTTCGACCACTTTATATGTTATTCCTCCCCCCCCCCAAGAAAAAAACTAAAAAGTATTTGTGCGCAATAAATATCTAAATTAAATGTAATGTTTACAAATACTTTCATTATGAGGACGGAACTTCTAAAAAATGTAAACAAAAAATGTCCGCAGAGACATGTAAACGCAAAATGTCCGCAGAGACACGTGCTGAAAACGAGGCAAGCTCCTCCCCCAAAAATATGCGCGAAGTATAATTTGAAAACGAGGCTTCTCTCTTCGAAGAAGAAGGGGGGTAGTAATTTTGGCCATCTTGAATTCTTACGACTCGTAAAAAGTTAATATTTGGTATGAAATAAAGAGCATTTAAAACTACTTAAAAACACTAATAAATGATTCAGGTAGGTTGCAAAGTAACTTTTATAGCTACTGTTAATATTTCTTTGTTGTATATTTTATTTTTTGACCACTTTTTCGAATCTATGTGTACAGTAATACAAACCCCGGTATTCTTATTTATAACAGAATAACTTTAAGCGGCAATTAGCAGTTAATTTAAAGGATCACCATGGCAACAGGTTGCAGAGTTAGTGTTAATGAGCGTGGTGTGGTGGGAGGAGGAAAGAATGGGTTGCAAATGGGGTTTAAAGTGATTTAGCCGGACGAGGAGAGATTGAAAAATATTTATTGTTTATTATTTATTATTAATTAATTTTTTTAAATTGTCGGGCATTATAGTTGAAAGAAAGAGAGAAGGAAAATAGGAGGATAAATTAATGAATTATACGTTAGTTTTTTTTGTTTTTTTTTTTTGATAGTATAATCATAGGTAAGAATATCAGTAAGTTAATCAAATAATAAATTAAAAATTAAAAAAAATTAAGGAAATCTTAATGATAAGTAAATAATACACACACACACACACACACACACACACACACACAAATACACACACGCGTACACATGTACAACGTACGGACACACATCAATGGGGGAAGAAGAGCTAGGTGTATCAGAATTTTTGTAGGAATTTTTGACACCCCTAACACGAAACTGCAAATAAAATATAAAATAACTCGTAATTTTCCTTTTAAAGGTGGGTTGTTTATTTTCTTTATGGATTATACTTCCAAAATAAACTATTAAAGTTGTATAAAAAGTAATAGAAATATTTTTTTAAAAAAGTAGTAATGAAATTAATTGAATGTTACGAGTTCAGTATTTTTCAATTTTTAAAAATCTATCAAAATTTTTCTATTGATTCTATTTTTACGATATTTTCAGGGTCAATGTGAAATTTTATGCTCTTTCCAATAAACCGAATATAATATTTTAGACAAACGTTTTTTTTTAAATTGACGCCCCTCCCATTTTCAAATGTCTATTAAAAAGTAAATAATTAATTTATGTACCAAAGTTTTATATATCACAAATTGAAGATGAAAGATCAATAAATAATATATTCAAATTTAAAACAAAAAAGTAGTGTTTTTTAGAAATTCACCTGTAAAGTCCGAAGTTTAAAACCTTTTTTTTTTTTTTAAAAACACGTTGTTTGTTTGTTCTTTTTTTTTTTGTTTTTGTTTTTTTTTTAAATGAAACCTTGTTTATTGCTCCTTTAATTGAAAAAAAAATTAGGGCTTGAATGACATTTTACGAGGAGTTATAAGCTTCGAAAGATAGCAGGTGGAATTATTCAATAGTTTTCACAAAATTTCTGACACTGCTAAAGAAGAGCAACATGCCTAAGTATATATAAACACGAATACGTATATATATATATATATATATATATATATATATATATATATATATATATATATATATATAGACACACACACACACACATATATACATATAAATAAATAAATTAGCCGGGCGGAGAGAGATTATACGTTACAGATTTATTTTGATAAAATAAAATAGGTGAGAATGTCAGTAAGTTAATCAAATACTAGATTAATAAAATAAACCTGTAACGTAAATAAATAGAAAAGAGTGTTTTTAATATGAATATTAATATACACACACACACACACAAAAAAAAAAAAAAAAAAAAAAAAAAAAAAAAAAACGAATTTGTAGGAGTATAGATACAGATTATAATAAGGTCTGTAATCTCTAATAATTGTCGGAAAATGTTAAAAAAAAAAAATTTAAAAAAAAATAAAAAAAAAAAAAACGTATTTTTAGAGGAGATTTCTCAGAAGCACTATCGTACAGATCCTCCCAAATATAATCTAATTAGGGGCGAATGATTCAACCAAAATCTACAATTTTAATTAAAAAAGAGGGTTTGTATTACTGTACACATAGATTCGAAAAAGTGGTCAAAAAATAAAATATACAACAAAGAAATATTAACAGTAGCTATAAAAGTTACTTTGCAACCTACCTGAATCATTTATTAGTGTTTTTAAGTAGTTTTAAATGCTCTTTATTTCATACCAAATATTAACTTTTTACGAGTCGTAAGAATTCAAGATGGCCAAAATTACTACCCCCCTTCTTCTTCGAAGAGAGAAGCCTCGTTTTCAAATTATACTTCGCGCATATTTTTGGGGGAGGAGCTTGCCTCGTTTTCAGCACGTGTCTCTGCGGACATTTTGCGTTTACATGTCTCTGCGGACATTTTTTGTTTACATTTTTTAGAAGTTCCGTCCTCATAATGAAAGTATTTGTAAACATTACATTTAATTTAGATATTTATTGCGCACAAATACTTTTTAGTTTTTTTCTTGGGGGGGGGGGATAACATATAAAGTGGTCAAAACGGTAAATATTTTTTTTAAGTTTATATTTTTAAGAAGTTTTGGTACTAGTGCAGAGAGTGATCTGGACGTAAATAACGTTATTATTTAAAAAGCCATTCTTAACATGGGAAGGGGAGGGTGTTTTGTACCTATTCTATGCTTTAACCTTACAATTGAATAAAAAAAAACACACCATAAAACTTTAAACTTGGAAATACGATTTGACACGGTAAGTTTGGGAAAAGGAATTATAAATAAAAAACTAGACAAAATACGGTTAAAAACTCGCTCAATATATGTTTCCGTGACATAGTTTGACATGTATTCAGTGGGTTTTTAACAGAATTTTGCATATTTTTTTATTTTCAACTCCTTTTCCCAAACTTACCGTGTTAAAGAGAGAGTCGGTCGCCATTCTTAATTTTCCAATACATCGATAAACATTGTATGTTTTTCGAGCTGAATAAACATGTTACATTAAATAAAAACACTAAAAACAAATCCAGTTAGGTAGAAAAGTAACTTATCTTGGCTTTGATGACATTTATTTAAAAACAATTTGCGCTTGAGCCATTTTTTTTTTCAGAAATTTTCAGCACATCAGGGATTTTCGGGTGTGCTGAAAACGAATATCACATTTTCACGATATTGCAAACATACTTTTCTGCATGTTTCATCCAGTAATATACGCTTTTCGGAAACTTAAATTTTAAATCATACACTTTTCGGAAAATTAAATTTATATCATACACTTTTCCGAAACTTCTTTTAAATTTATATCCATCGATTCCTGAAACTGTATTTTTCTGAAACGACTTCCAATTTCTGAGGAAAAAAAAAAAATGGCTCAAGCGCAAATTGTTTTTAAATAAATGTTATCAAAGCCAAGATAAGTTACTTTTCTACCTAACTGGATATGTTTTTAGTGTTTTTATTTAATGTAACATGTTTATTCAGCTCGAAAAACATACAATGTTTATCGATGTATTGGAAAATTAAGAATGGCGACCGACTCTCTCTTTAACACGGTAAGTTTGGGAAAAGGAGTTGAAAATAAAAAAATATGCAAAATACTGTTAAAAACCCACTGAATACATGTCAACCTATGTCATGGAAACATATATTGAGCGAGTTTTTAACCGTATTTTGTCTAGTTTTTTATTTATAATTCCTTTTCCCAAACTTACCGTGTCAAATCGTATTTCCAAGTTTAAAGTTTTATGGTGTGTTTTTTTTTATTCAATTGTAAGGTTAAAGCATAGAATAGGTACAAAACACCCTCCCCTTCCCATGTTAAGAATGGCTTTTTAAATAATAACGTTATTATTTACGTCCAGAGATCACTCTCTGCACTAGTACCAAAACTTCTTAAAAATGTAAACTTAAAAAAATATTTACCGTTTCGACCACTTTATATGTTATTCCTCCCCCCCCCAAGAAAAAAACTAAAAAGTATTTGTGCGCAATAAATATCTAAATTAAATGTAATGTTTACAAATACTTTCATTATGAGGACGAAACTTCTAAAAAATGTAAACAAAAAATGTCCGCAGAGACATGTAAACGCAAAATGTCCGCAGAGACACGTGCTGAAAACGAGGCAAGCTCCTCCCCCAAAAATATGCGCGAAGTATAATTTGAAAACGAGGCTTCTCTCTTCGAAGAAGAAGGGGGGTAGTAATTTTGGCCATCTTGAATTCTTACGACTCGTAAAAAGTTAATATTTGGTATGAAATAAAGAGCATTTAAAACTACTTAAAAACACTAATAAATGATTCAGGTAGGTTGCAAAGTAACTTTTATAGCTACTGTTAATATTTCTTTGTTGTATATTTTATTTTTTGACCACTTTTTCGAATCTATGTGTACAGTAATACAAACCCCGGTATTCTTATTTATAACAGAATAACTTTAAGCGGCAATTAGCAGTTAATTTAAAGGATCACCATGGCAACAGGTTGCAGAGTTAGTGTTAATGAGCGTGGTGTGGTGGGAGGAGGAAAGAATGGGTTGCAAATGGGGTTTAAAGTGATTTAGCCGGACGAGGAGAGATTGAAAAATATTTATTGTTTATTATTTATTATTAATTAATTTTTTTAAATTGTCGGGCATTATAGTTGAAAGAAAGAGAGAAGGAAAATAGGAGGATAAATTAATGAATTATACGTTAGTTTTTTTTGTTTTTTTTTTTTGATAGTATAATCATAGGTAAGAATATCAGTAAGTTAATCAAATAATAAATTAAAAATTAAAAAAAATTAAGGAAATCTTAATGATAAGTAAATAATACACACACACACACACACACACACACACACACACAAATACACACACGCGTACACATGTACAACGTACGGACACACATCAATGGGGGAAGAAGAGCTAGGTGTATCAGAATTTTTGTAGGAATTTTTGACACCCCTAACACGAAACTGCAAATAAAATATAAAATAACTCGTAATTTTCCTTTTAAAGGTGGGTTGTTTATTTTCTTTATGGATTATACTTCCAAAATAAACTATTAAAGTTGTATAAAAAGTAATAGAAATATTTTTTTAAAAAAGTAGTAATGAAATTAATTGAATGTTACGAGTTCAGTATTTTTCAATTTTTAAAAATCTATCAAAATTTTTCTATTGATTCTATTTTTACGATATTTTCAGGGTCAATGTGAAATTTTATGCTCTTTCCAATAAACCGAATATAATATTTTAGACAAACGTTTTTTTTTAAATTGACGCCCCTCCCATTTTCAAATGTCTATTAAAAAGTAAATAATTAATTTATGTACCAAAGTTTTATATATCACAAATTGAAGATGAAAGATCAATAAATAATATATTCAAATTTAAAACAAAAAAGTAGTGTTTTTTAGAAATTCACCTGTAAAGTCCGAAGTTTAAAACCTTTTTTTTTTTTTTAAAAACACGTTGTTTGTTTGTTCTTTTTTTTTTGTTTTTGTTTTTTTTTAAATGAAACCTTGTTTATTGCTCCTTTAATTGAAAAAAAAATTAGGGCTTGAATGACATTTTACGAGGAGTTATAAGCTTCGAAAGATAGCAGGTGGAATTATTCAATAGTTTTCACAAAATTTCTGACACTGCTAAAGAAGAGCAACATGCCTAAGTATATATAAACACGAATACGTATATATATATATATATATATATATATATATATATATATATATATATATATAGACACACACACACACACATATATACATATAAATAAATAAATTAGCCGGGCGGAGAGAGATTATACGTTACAGATTTATTTTGATAAAATAAAATAGGTGAGAATGTCAGTAAGTTAATCAAATACTAGATTAATAAAATAAACCTGTAACGTAAATAAATAGAAAAGAGTGTTTTTAATATGAATATTAATATACACACACACACACACAAAAAAAAAAAAAAAAAAAAAAAAAAAAAAAAAAAAAAAAACGAATTTGTAGGAGTATAGATACAGATTATAATAAGGTCTGTAATCTCTAATAATTGTCGGAAAATGTTAAAAAAAAAAATTTAAAAAAAAATAAAAAAAAAAAAAACGTATTTTTAGAGGAGATTTCTCAGAAGCACTATCGTACAGATCCTCCCAAATATAATCTAATTAGGGGCGAATGATTCAACCAAAATCTACAATTTTAATTAAAAAAGAGGGTTTGTATTACTGTACACATAGATTCGAAAAAGTGGTCAAAAAATAAAATATACAACAAAGAAATATTAACAGTAGCTATAAAAGTTACTTTGCAACCTACCTGAATCATTTATTAGTGTTTTTAAGTAGTTTTAAATGCTCTTTATTTCATACCAAATATTAACTTTTTACGAGTCGTAAGAATTCAAGATGGCCAAAATTACTACCCCCCTTCTTCTTCGAAGAGAGAAGCCTCGTTTTCAAATTATACTTCGCGCATATTTTTGGGGGAGGAGCTTGCCTCGTTTTCAGCACGTGTCTCTGCGGACATTTTGCGTTTACATGTCTCTGCGGACATTTTTTGTTTACATTTTTTAGAAGTTCCGTCCTCATAATGAAAGTATTTGTAAACATTACATTTAATTTAGATATTTATTGCGCACAAATACTTTTTAGTTTTTTTCTTGGGGGGGGGGATAACATATAAAGTGGTCAAAACGGTAAATATTTTTTTTAAGTTTATATTTTTAAGAAGTTTTGGTACTAGTGCAGAGAGTGATCTGGACGTAAATAACGTTATTATTTAAAAAGCCATTCTTAACATGGGAAGGGGAGGGTGTTTTGTACCTATTCTATGCTTTAACCTTACAATTGAATAAAAAAAAACACACCATAAAACTTTAAACTTGGAAATACGATTTGACACGGTAAGTTTGGGAAAAGGAATTATAAATAAAAAACTAGACAAAATACGGTTAAAAACTCGCTCAATATATGTTTCCGTGACATAGTTTGACATGTATTCAGTGGGTTTTTAACAGTATTTTGCATATTTTTTTATTTTCAACTCCTTTTCCCAAACTTACCGTGTTAAAGAGAGAGTCGGTTGCCATTCTTAATTTTCCAATACATCGATAAACATTGTATGTTTTTCGAGCTGAATAAACATGTTACATTAAATAAAAACACTAAAAACAAATCCAGTTAGGTAGAAAAGTAACTTATCTTGGCTTTGATAACATTTATTTAAAAACAATTTGCGCTTGAGCCATTTTTTTTTCCAGAAATTTTCAGCACATCAGGGATTTTCGGGTGTGCTGAAAACGAATATCACATTTTCACGATATTGCAAACATACTTTTCTGCATGTTTCATCCAGTAATATACGCTTTTCGGAAACTTAAATTTTAAATCATACACTTTTCGGAAAATTAAATTTATATCATACACTTTTCCGAAACTTCTTTTAAATTTATATCCATCGATTCCTGAAACTGTATTTTTCTGAAACGACTTCCAATTTCTGAGGAAAAAAAAAAAAAATGGCTCAAGCGCAAATTGTTTTTAAATAAATTTTATCAAAGCCAAGATAAGTTACTTTTCTACCTAACTGGTTATGTTTTTAGTGTTTTTATTTAATGTAACATGTTTATTCAGCTCGAAAAACATACAATGTTTATCGATGTATTGGAAAATTAAGAATGGCAACCGACTCTCTCTTTAACACGGTAAGTTTGGGAAAAGGAGTTGAAAATAAAAAAATATGCAAAATACTGTTAAAAACCCACTGAATACATGTCAAACTATGTCACGGAAACATATATTGAGCGAGTTTTTAACCGTATTTTGTCTAGTTTTTTATTTATAATTCCTTTTCCCAAACTTACCGTGTCAAATCGTATTTCCAAGTTTAAAGTTTTATGGTGTGTTTTTTTTTATTCAATTGTAAGGTTAAAGCATAGAATAGGTACAAAACACCCTCCCCTCCCCATGTTAAGAATGGCTTTTTAAATAATAACGTTATTATTTACGTCCAGAGATCACCCTCTGCACTAGTACCAAAACTTCTTAAAAATGTAAACTTAAAAAAAATATTTACCGTTTTGACCACTTTATATGTTATTCCTCCCCCCCCCCAAGAAAAAAACTAAAAAGTATTTGTGCGCAATAAATATCTAAATTAAATGTAATGTTTACAAATACTTTCATTATGAGGACGGAACTTCTAAAAAATGTAAACAAAAAATGTCCGCAGAGACATGTAAACGCAAAATGTCCGCAGAGACACGTGCTGAAAACGAGGCAAGCTCCTCCCCCAAAAATATGCGCGAAGTATAATTTGAAAACGAGGTTTCTCTCTTCGAAGAAGAAGGGGGGTAGTAATTTTGGCCATCTTGAATTCTTACGACTCGTAAAAAGTTAATATTTGGTATGAAATAAAGAGCATTTAAAACTACTTAAAAACACTAATAAATGATTCAGGTAGGTTGCAAAGTAACTTTTATAGCTACTGTTAATATTTCTTTGTTGTATATTTTATTTTTTGACCACTTTTTCGAATCTATGTGTACAGTAATACAAACCCAAAAAAGAATATCAGACCTTCAGGCGAATTTCCGCTTGCAAGCAATTTCTTGATAACATCATTTACAATTTCGAATACATTTTCAGCTGTATATATGTACTCGTTCTGCTTTTCAGACGTGACCATCTTTTAAAAACGAATTGACGACAACAATCTTTCCTTTTCTTTTGGTTTTTCCGGGAACACTGAGAAAAGTTTCCCAGGATTAGGAAAAGAGGCGGAGTAGGTGTGAAAATAGAAACTGAAAGTAAAACTTGCTGATAAAGGGAAATAATTATGTGATTTGCCAGAAGGTTTTTTTTTTTTCTGAAAAGAAAAAAAAAAGAAGCTTTCTTCTTCGTTATAGTAGGAAACAAGTATAAACTAATAGTAGTGTTGCGGGACTAACGGGTGTGTTAATCCCACAAATTCAAAATAAGTGATAATAAAATCAGCGATGATAATATCATGTGTGTTAAACTGAATAGTAGTGATAATAATAGATCAGATGGTGATAAGTGTTAAGAATCAGAAAGTGAAATCAAGCAAGCAAAGGAAGAGAATAATATCATGCAAAGATGACTGAGACGAATGGATAAATTACACTGGGGAACATTATTTTTTTTAACTTTCTGTTGCATTTGATTTTTTAACTGATTCTGCAGGATTTTTAGGCGCTGATTTCAAATCTGAAATTAGTTTTTCTCCATAAGCTCTAGTTTTCATGCAATTTGAGATGAAATAGTCTAAATATGAACTTACGTAACCCAAATCTAAGCATTTTGAGATTATATACATAGATAGATTCTAATATTTTTTATCTGCCTTCTTTTTTCCGTATCAAGCATGGTTTCCTCATCGAGACATCACTGTAGAAACAAGCCTGATGCCTTCTGTTACATCTGTGGTTGCTACTCACTCCATCATCAGAGATGTAACATATCCTTGTTTGTGAAGCGAGCCTACAAGGCTTATTTTGAAGTTCATCTTGGTGACCAAGACAAGCAATGGGCTCCTCATGTTGTGTGCCACAATTTGAGGAAACGCTCCGAAGCTGGATCAAAGGAAAACGCAATGGTCTGCCTTTTGGAGTTCCAATGATTTGGCGAGAACCCACCAACCATGTAACTGATTGCTACTTCTGCATGGTAAACACAGCGGGTGTGGGCAAGAAAAACAGACATAAGATCGTATATCCGAACATTTCCTCAGCTATTCGGCCTGCTCCGCACCCTGAAGAAGTTCCTGTTCCAGTTTTCAAAGGTTTGCCTTCATTAAACGATAAAGACATTGGACATGACACGGATGAGGAAGACAGTTGTGACAATGAATTACCAGAAACTGAGTGGGAACAACCCGAGGAATGTTCTTCAGAGACTGAATCTCCCCCAGTCCCCAAGCCTCTTCACCAGACTGAACTGAATGACTTAGTTCAGGATTTAGGTCTTTCAAAGAAAGCAGCTGAGCTTTTGGCATCAAGATTACAAGGCAAAAATCTTGTTGATCACACTGTTAAAGTATCATATTACAGAAAGTGTGACCAGCTTTTTGTGACCTTCTTTTCAGAAGACAGACAGTTTGTTTACTGCCATGATATCCCAGGTCTTCTCAAAGAACTGGGTGTTCCTCACTATGATCCAACTGAATGGCAGCTCTTTTTAGACAGTTCTAAGCGCAGACTCAAGTGTGTTCTTTTGCATAATGGCAATGTTTACGGGGCAGTGCCTGTCGGTCATTCAGTTTATCTGCGGGAAAACTATGATGACATCAGAATGGTCATGGACTTCTTAAAATATCGTGAGCACAACTGGATCATTTGTGTAGACTTGAAAATGGTAAACTTCCTTCTTGGTCAACAGAAAGGTTTCATCAAGTTTCCATGTTACCTCTGCATGTGGGACAGTCGAGCACGAGACAGACACTGGATCCAGAAGGACTGGCCTGTTCGTGAAACCCTTGAAGCAGGCATGCCAAATATCACACATGACCCAATTGTTAATAGAGATAGGATCATCTTTCCTTCTCTGCACATCAAATTAGGTTTGATGAAACAATTTGTCAAGGCACTGGATACCGAAGGTGAATGTTTCCAACATATCATCACAGCTATACCAGGGTTGTCGTTCGAGAAGATCAAAGCAGGTGTGTTTGATGGCCCACAGATTCGAACCCTCATTCGTGATGATCAGTTTGTTGCCAAGATGACCGCCTTGGAGAAGGTAGCATGGTTATCCTTTGTTGCAATCGTTCAGAACTTCCTTGGAAACAACAAGGCAGAGAACTACAATGAACTTGTGAACAGAATGCTCTTCGCTTTTCGTGCTCTCAGGTGCAACATGAGCATCAAGCTTCATTGTTTGAACAGCCATCTTGACCATTTCCCTGAAAACCTGGGGGCTGTGAGTGACGAACAAGGAGAGCGGTTCCACCAAGACCTAAAGATCATGGAAGAACGCTACCAAGGTCGTTGGGACAAAAGTATGATGGCCGACTACTGCTGGAGTATTAAACGAGATTGCCCAGATGAAGTGTACAAACGCAAAAATTACAAATGCAAATTCCTGCCTGACTAAAATAAGTGATAAGCGTTATTAGATGTGATTGACTCTTATCTGAAGAACGTTGTGAATGACGCTTATCTCACGTTGCGATAAAGACTGTTTTCTGATAAAGACTGTTATCTGGAGAACGTTGTGAATGACGCTTATCTCACATTGCGATAAAGACTGTTTTCTGAGAAACTTTTCCAGAAAAACATATGGCACTTCTAACAATGGTGTACTTTAATCTAAAATCACATTTTATTGTTCTGTTTCTTTTGCCTGGTTATACTGTTTTGTGGCTGACATTGCAATATCCTATAATAATGCTCGTTTTTTTTCTTTTTTAATAAAAATCAAAGTTTGCATAAAATCTGTAGCTTTCAGAATAAAACTAACTTCAGATTTGAACTCAGCACACTTAAATTGACTAAAAACAAGTCTTTCTTTAAATGCAACATATTGAGTGTTCCCTTGTGTTATTTACAAAATTTATTTTTATAAAAGATCATAAATATGATGAAGTAAAAAAGTCCTGCGACTGAACTAACTGAACGTTTTTTTTTTTACACACTGATATTATCCAGGAAAGTCTTCGACTGAATTAATTGAATGTTCTTGGTTAAAAATAACAAGTCGCGTGCATTTTATGTCCAAACGTGGACGGGTTGCTGTTGATGTTTACGCCATGGTGTTCAAAGGTCGACGACCCCGATGTGGGCGAAAAATGCTCTTTTTATACTTCTCCGACCGGCTTCAGGGAGGCATTCGGAAAAAACATTTTTTAAATTTGTTTTTCCCTGTAATCTGATTGGATGAAAAAGAATAACTTTCTTATGACGTAGGATGCCTTAACTGACGTCTGCACGAATAACTGAAATTTCGTTTAAGACCCACCGATTTTGCGTGGGTGTGCAGAGGAAAATGTACGCGCGGCTGAAAGGATGTTTATACATCCACGTGCGCGCAACTGGGTTTTTGTTGAGGCAGCGCGCCATTATTTTGTTTTGGAGTAGATTCAATGCACGTGCGTTGGGGCTACTAGGGCTACGACAGTATCTACTGAATTGTCATGTCACAGTAATGGAAGTATCCAAAAATTATGAAAAACTCTAAGGTGAAATATTAATTATTAATGAAAATAGTTTTCAAAGGCAACTAGTGAAAATTGAATGTTGTATTAAACAAAAAAAAAAAAAAAAAACAGGAGCGGAGTTCTAATTGTAACAAAAAGGAGGTACATATTTTCTGAAAACTAAAAATCTTTGGCCAATTTAGTTAATCTTCATTTACTCTAATTGTCTTCAAAAACTGTTTTCATTAATAATTAAGTTTCTATCTTATCGTTTTTCGTAATTTTTGGATATTTTATTGCTGCGATATGACATTTCAATAAGTACCTTAGTTTTACTTAAAATTTTAAGTTTTAATTCTCGAATTTCTAATGAATGAAGAAGATCTATAATAAAGAAAATTATTCCGAAATGAAATAAGTTTATCGCATAGTTTTGTATTTAAAAAAAAATTTTTTTTTGCAGTGATGACAAGATAACTTAGTAATTTCCGTAAATTTCGTATTGAGTAGTGTGCTGGTTTCGTATTTTGTTTAATTTGACATTTACTTCCAGACAGTTTCCGTTTTTACGTAAAACTCAATTCTGAACGCTACGAGAGGCGTGCAATAAGTAATGCCCCTGACCCACTTCCAGTTGTCTGATCTAGCTGAGATTTTGCATGTGCAATGATTTATATCTCTATGGGTTATGTGGCAAATTACAGCTCTGAACTAATTGTAGTTTCTGTTTTACAGGTGTTTGAACTGAGTCAGGTGTGAAATGGAGCCTGTTGAATGTCGAGCAGTGATCCGGTTTTTGTATTTGAAAGGACGCACACCACAGGAGACTTTTGATGAAATGAAAGAAACTTATGGTGATAATGCCCCATCATATGACCTTGTAAGATGCTGGCATCGTGAATTCAAACATGGTCAGAAGTCTGTGGAAACAGCTCCTAGACCTGGTCGCCCCCCCCCCTTTTGCCATTGATGAGGCATCTGCCTGTCAAGTTGAGGCTGCCATTTTGGAAGATCGGTGCATTACTATTCGCCAAATAGCTCAAAATGTCAAGATTAGTACAGAGTCTGTGGAAACTATCATTCATGACCATTTGCATATGCATAAGGTATCTGCCAGATGGATTCCCAGGTTGCTCACACCATTCCAGAAGTGAGAATGCATCGAGTGCTTGAGGATGAATTTGGAGATGTGCCAAGAAGATGAATCAAAGTTTTTCAAAAGACTGATTACACAGGATGAAACCTGGGTCCATCACTATGATCCAGAGACCAAAGCCCAGTCAATGCAGTGGAAGCACTTGGACTCAACACTCCGCTGGCAAGGTCATGCTCACAGTCTTCTGGGACCAGGATGGAGTAGTGATGACAGATTTCCTTGCAAAGGGTACCACAATTATAGGAGCTTATTATGCTTCACTTTTGAGGAAATTAAGGGAAGCTATCAAAATCAAGAGGCAGGGCAAGATCAGCATAGGTACCCTTCTCCTGCAGGACAATGCTCCAGTCCACAACTTGCATGTCGCCAGATCAGAAGCACAGGCATGTGGTTATGAAATCCTTCCCCTTCCTCCCTACTCTCCTGACCTTGCACCCTCTGACTTTCACTTCTTCCCAGCCATGAAGTTGTTTTTGAAAGGAAAGCATTTCCCAGATGATGCAGCCTTGATTTCTGAAGTCACGTCATGGTTGGAGGACCAACCTGGGATGTTCTACAAAAACGGTCTCAGAGCTGCATTAAAATGTACGTCCAAGGATGGAATACTGTTGCCACATCTGGGCAGGAGCTGCTAGAAAGGACTTGTCCTGCCTTGATAGAGTTCAAAATAGACTTTGTAGCCTCGTAGGAGATGTCCTTTTCTCTTCCCTGTAACCTCTATCTCACAGAAGAAATGTTGCGAGTTTGTCTCTGATGTATCGTTATTTTCATGGAAAGTGTTCGACTGAGCTTCAGTCTATGGTCCCCCCTTTGCCTAACTTTCACAAGAAATACTCATCTAACTGAAAACACTATCAATAATTTCCCACACTCTTTATCTGTGCCTAAACCTAAACGTAGATTCCATGAACAAAGCTTCTTTCTTAGAACTGCACGCCTGTGGAATTGTCTTCCGTTTTCCTGCTTTCCGGCTGACTACAATATGGTTGTGTTCAAGTCTAATGTAAATAAGTTCTTGATGAGCCGTTCCATATAAGTTATCAAATTTACTGAATTTTCATTACTAATGATTACTATATTGTCCAATTTCTACTGTACACTGTTTAACCCTTGTCCTTGAGTGGCCTCTTGGCCTTGATAATATGGTGATGCCTGTGTAAAAAAAAAAAAAAAAAATTCTAGCTGTTTTAGCATATTGATCGATGTCTAGGTTTCGTCCACTGGGTGAAGTCCACATAATAGAGTCGTTAGGTTTTTTGAATTGCTTAGTATCTGGAAGCGGGTTGTTGGTGGGTGTGTCGTTGTTGTGGTCTTTGAAATATTCTTTTAATCTGATCCTGCATAGGTTATGTTCCATGTCGAAATATATGTTGACTGAGTTAAGGTGCTGTTTTGGAGCAGAAAGAGAGTCCTTTTGCCAGTAGGGATTTTTCATCATTGGTGAGAGTACCTTGACAGAGGTTGACAATAGAGGGCTATAAATTTTTTATTTCGGTTTTAATTCAAGCTAAGGCACCCAAGTCATATGGATAAATTTTTTTTATTTTTGAAATTGCAGCTTTATAACATATAAAAATCGATAGAACATTAACTCTATAATAATATATATGAAATCTGCAAGAATTAAATATCATATTTAAGCGTACTTTACGACTGGGCTTTACCAGGTGTCAGTACTAGCTTAGATAAATACTTTTGCAGTTTTAACAAAAGTGCTACAATAATATCAGGGTGTCCCCATTTACACTGAGCATCTACAGAATGCCAACATCAATATATTTTATATGAATGAGTCTCCTGCGGAATTTCCACAGGTCCAGCTAGTTATGATTATTATTATTATTATTATTATTATTTATTTATTTTTTTTTTTTGCAATAAGACCATAATCCTTCTTTTCTTATTTGGTCACTGTTTCCATGGATACAAACCGATTAATCGAGATTTGTGTCCCTTTCGTTTTTGGTTTGGGTTGTTTTGGGTTCGAAGTTAGTTGCCAACTAAACTTCAATCCTGGCGATATTTTTCTGCTTCGTCAAATACGAGGGGTGTGCAATAAATAATGCTCCTGACCCACTTCCCATAGCAGTAGAGCAACGAAACTTGCCACAGTTATTAGTCTTTCTCTACATAGGAACCACCCAGAGTTATGCATTTCTCCCATCGTTTAATGCAGCTGCAAACTGGTTTTTAATATTAAGTTTGAGGAATTTTTTTCTCTTGTCACTGTGTATTGTTTGTCATGTTTTGCAAGGGACCTTTTTATTTGGGGACATATTTTACTTGTCACCGTACTTTTGACTTCTCGTTTGCTGGGACGTTATCTTAAACTTTCCCTTTTTTTTATTCTTTCTCCTTTCTTTCACGCTAAATCTCTATTTAAGGAACTTTAGGTATTGTTTTGGTTAATTTTATAGAAAAATAACTCTGTTTATCGATTCTCGTCAACGAGACTTCAGCCGCTGGTTGGCGGGCCTTTCGAATCCATGCTCTTTCAGTTTGCCTGCCAGCACGAAAGGACGTGTTGATTTCTCGCTCCTCATGCCGCTAACATAACTGGGAAGGTTTCAATTTAAGTTTTTGTTTGTATTGTTTAAACCGAATTTACTCTTCTTTACTAATAGAATAATGTGCTTTCATGTAATAAGCAATTTATTTAGACTGACGTTATTCTTATTGGGGCAATATTTGAAGTATGCTAAATTCTTTTAGCATTTTGGTTCTCTGCAACTATATTTGTTGGCTAGGTCGAGTGCCCCCATTTGGGAAACTGGTTTCCCCCCCCCCCGCATTGAACCGACCTTGAGTCAATGTCTCCCTCATAGGGAGGCGAGCAACAAGTTATTTATTTCGTGAACTACCAGTTGAAAGGGATTTGGAAGCCTTTAAACTGTCAACCGTGAACGATTATGCCTGTGCTTTATCGCGGTTTTACCTAATATTATTTTTTCACTTAAGGATTTAAATTTATTTGTTTGTTTCCTTGCCTTTCTTAATAATCTTCCACTCCTTTTTATCTTATAGTTTTCTCATTTGTTGCTAAGTTCACGTGTTCATTTATTTTTCATGCCTTCCAGTCTCTTTACTCATTGCAGTAACATTATTTTATCTAAGTATATTCTATCATGTCTAGAACAGTTTACCATTCCTTACATCTACGCCAGTATCGACACGGTCGTGCAAGATTTCTATCAATCTTTCTCTTCCTTGCCTAGTTACATGCAGCCCTTTCTCTCTCGCTCTCTTTCATGTCCTTTCCGTCACAGTAAACTCATACCTTGTTATTTCTGTTTTATTTTCAGGTTTTTTACCTAATTCACCAATAAATACTCATACTTTCCCCTAATGAAATGCGTCTGTTTGTTTTTTGGTGGGTTTGAGTTAACTGGCTGTCTGAAACAAGGTGTCAACAGGCATTTTGCCGAAGGCAGCACATTGTTATTATGCCTTGTTTTCATAATGCCACCATTAACCAATGTCAAAGAAATTAAATAATCAATAATATAAAGGGTAAACATCTCTGTGTATATGTCTCGCTGAAACTTAAAGACTTAACACACTATAAAGTTGGTATTTTATTTAAAATTTATATAACTTCAGAAAAATATCTAAAATTGAGCAAAACAACGATTCATTCTTTGGGGATGAAATAGGCATTTATATCATTTAATGTTTTCGAAAAGTTATATTTTCATGTTATATCAAAGGAAGTAACTGACTTTTTTTTTCCAGTCGACTCTAGTTATGCGTATGTCCAGACAAAGGAATGGACTGGATAAAGAAAAAGGGATGGAACAAGAGAGAGGGAATGAGAGAGGGATAAAGTTATGTTACACTTTTGCCGGATAGATCTGCATATATATAACTAATACGATCCCATATCACACCAACACCTATCTAGATGACCTATACATGATTTTTAGAACATCTATGACAAATTGATTATTATATACTGTACATGTAACTTAGCCTGTGTGGGGCTGATTTCGTAATAGTACTCCATTAATACTCACATTTCCTTTGTGGTCTATTTTTGTTTCTGTGTAATCTTCAGTTTGTGTCAATCATTTATTTACCTGTATTCGCTCTGTTGCATTCTTTTATTTGAAATAAGTAAAGCCAACATTTGCAGGATGACAACTCTTGTGTTGGTTATCACAGAAGCTGTGCCAACCATGACATTAAAAATTTTATTTGGAGCTTCATGACTTTCATATTTGTTTGATGGCATTTTTTCATAGTTTTATTAGTGTATGTGGCAACACCAGACCCAGGCTTATTTTACCTGTGATCCTATCACAAAGACAGTGCTTATCTTTCCCTTTTATTTTACATCTAGATGAATTTCTTCACAATAAAGAACATTTCAACAAAAACTAAAATCTTTCTTTTCAAGAATGACGAGCTATTTACACCCTAAAACATAACTATGGTATCACAATCAAATCAGCAGACAAAGGAGGAGCCATAACCATCATGGACAGCGTTAAATATATTGAGGAAGCAGAAACCCAACTTTGAGTTGGGTTTCTGCACAAATTTTTACAAAACACTCCAGGAAGATCCAACATTCATCTATAAAATAGAACTCACGAATCTTATCAAAAATCTTACTCCTTGTATCTCCAAGATAATTACTTCCCTCATTTCCACAGATCCTAAAGCAGCTAACTTTTACACTACTCCTAAACTACACAAACGTCACAAACTCATAACAAACACGGACACTACCACCGCTACACCTCAAACTTTGGCCCTCAACCCTGACAACATTTATGAACTAGCGAAATCCCTTAACATCTCACTCTCTGGTAGACCCATAATATCAGGTGTTGGCACCCTAACAGAATATATCTCTGGATATATAGATAAAATTCTAACCCCCTTATTACCCAACATCCCTAGCTATATTAAGGACACCACCCATTTTCTTAACACTATTGGACAAATCGACAATCTTTCACAAGAAATAATTTTAGTCACATTAGACGTATCAGCTCTATACACTAACATCCCTCATGACGAGGGAGTAGAAGCATGTAGAACATTCCTCCTTCACAATAATTTCCCCAACGACAAAATAGAAAATAAAATTACAATGCACCTAAAAAAAACTTACAACAACCTAAAAAATAACCCCACTATTAAGTCTATCTTTCACCTTCCACCAATTAATGCGATCAAACAACCACCCAATCTCTCAGCCATACTCACCTGCAAACGCACACAGGACACAGAACAAAATGGCAATTATAGATGCAATAAATCACGATGCTTTATATGCATACATCTAAATACCACACAACTATTCAATATACCTGGATGTAACACTCACATAAAACCGCCGCGTCTAACATGTGACAGTCCTAATGTGATATGTTACATATACTGCTCCATTTGCAACAATGGAGAATATATTGGCAAAACTTTGACACGTTTTCGAATCCGCCTAAACAATCATAAGACGACAATCAGACAAAAATCCCCCACCCCACTAGCAAACTACTTCAATTTACCTGGACACACTACAGTAGGCACCGCCAAAAATGGCCGCAAAATCAAGTTGTTGTTGTTTTTTAAAACTAAATTACATTTATTAAAATCC